>NC_068278.1:8571702-8816702 GCF_025860055.1 Xyrauchen texanus | reverse complement strand
CTAATGTTGAATGAGTGTTATTAAGCATTTATAACATATGAGGTAAAATGGCTCACTAAGGTATTTTGAAGGTATTGCAGAACCGTCACCCTTTTATGCATGTTGTTGTAACCACATAGCAATGCTTTATAATTTATTTGTAAATAACATATTAGTCATTAATAAACTATTTTATGAACCTTTAACAAAGGTAATATTAACGTAATGTTAATTAATGCAAATAAACTCTTTGTTATCTAGTTCTTAAGAACACAAAGTATATACATTGGTACCCTTTATGAAACAAATTCACTGATCTGAAGGACCTATAATGAAACATAAGAACTTTCGTCATGTTCAAAGAACCATATACTGTATGGTGGAAAATGGTTCTCTACAGGAAGAGGATTCTTTGCTGAATCGTAGAGTTAGGGATAAAACAGAAAAGACAGTGGAAGAACCTTTAGTTTTTCAAAAGTTTATTACCCTTACAGACCCTCTGAGCTGACCAAGAGAATATCAAATCTAAAATTCACAATATGGCTGCAGCAAATTATTGAGGATGAAACTCAGTAATCAATATACTTATCTGACAAACCTATAATGTATCATGAATATTAAACAATTCTTCTCAAGATGAAGTCATTTCATTTCGGAACCATTGAAGAACCTATACTTTTAATATGTGCTCCACCATCAGCCTATAAAATCAATAAACAAGTCTTCTGGCTGGCATGAAACTGGTTAATTATGTGTTTAGTGGAGTGAGTAGCAGCAGCTGGGATCAACGTTTTAGCAGGGTGTCTGAGTCATCTAACCAAACACGCTGTATCCTTAACAGAGGCAGTTTAACTCTCCTTATTCCCCTGACCACCAAAGACCTGCTGGACTTGAACTCTCTCATATGAAACATACACACACTTTATGGAAGGAATGGGAGATGACATCATTAACACCTGGTAGTAATATCAGTCTTGGGTAATTTGATCTCATGTGGACAGTGCTAATGCAAGAGTAAATAGGGTTCAATGTGTCTTGAAGATGAGTTTTTGCATGATCTGAGCTAAAGAAGCACAATTTATGATACCTTTGTTTTCAGATTTTATTGTAATCTGGACCAATTTTGGAGATTTAAGAATTTCCTCATTCAAATTGATACTGTAGGAGCTATACTTGTACCCACAAAAGAAGGCCTTTTACTATTTGGCTCCTAAACTATAGAATAGTCTTCCTAGCATCGTTCAGGACTCAGACACACTCTATCAGTTTAAGTCTAGACCGAAGACTTCTCTATTTAGCCAACACATTCTCACACCCCAACTCGTCACATACGGACGCTCGGGCAGGACCCCTTGGCGTCACTTATTGACGCGCTGGGTGTACCTTTGGCGTCATTTTACGACGCGTCCGGTTTTGAAACATAAAAAAACAGTTGGAGGGCCATTGTAGCCTATTCCTTTTTATTTTTATTGATTGCAGTCTCGACTCTCGACCCATTCGCGGCGTGAGCTTACCCAAGACGTGAAATTTCAACGCTACACGGTCTGGTTCAGAGATATATAGAATGGCGTCATTTTACAACGTGTCCGGGTTTTTAAACATCAAAATACAGTTGGAGGGCCATTGTAGCCTATTCCTTTTTAGTTTTATTTATTGCAGTCTCGACTCTCGACCCATTCGCAGCGTGAGCTTACCCAAGACGTGAAATTTCAACGCTACACGCTCCGGTTCAGAGATACATAGAAGTCTATCGGACTACCCTGCGCGTTGAAAAATGACGCCAAAGGTATACCCGGCGCGTCAATAAGTGACGAACCTGCCCGAGCGTCCGTATGTGACGAGTTGGGGTGAGAATGTGTTGATTTAGCCAGGCATCCCTTATTATTTATCCATCAACTCATAGTTATGCTGCATTAATCATGTCTATCAGAACCGGAAAAAATTTTCATATTCTATAATTCTGCTTTAAAGTGAATAGAATCTACACTTATACCAGGTTACCAGAGCCTGACAGATCCAGCTTCAGTCCTGCTTGATATCCGACTCTCACTGCTACGTGTTTCTGAGTGATGATGACTAACTGCAGCTTGTGCCAGCCAGACATCAATTCAGCCTACAACAATAGGCCTTTTTCACGGAAGTAAGAGCGCACATCCGGTTCAGCGTTTGTTGTGTAAAGCGACTTCCGGTCGAAACTACAATGGCTGAAGCAACATCGAGGTGTCACTGTAGCGTCCCTCATTGCACAAATAATAAGCAGCGACAACCATATTTGAGTTTTCATGCTTTTCCAAGCGACGACTGTCAGACAAAGAAGTGGATGCATGCTATTCGACGCGTAGAAGGCCCAATGTTTAAGATCCTTAGAGGCAGCACATTTGTTTGTAGCCGGCACTTTACCGACGCTAATTACACTGCCGCTACTGGTCGTAAGCACCTCAGAAAAGGGGCTGTCCCGTCCCGATTTAAGTGGAACAACTTGGGAGAAACTTCACGAGAGTCGGTTTACAAAAGAATTCGAGTTCAAACCATAGAAACCTTTCCTATCCCTTCCTCTGACGACACCCAAGACGACGAAATCGATAGTGAGGTAACAGCTGGAGCAGACCATGACTATGCAGTCATTCCTCTTCCAGGTATGTTTAAGTTATGCATTTCTGAAAACAAATTATGAAGCAACGTTCCCGTTCTTTTTTTTTTATTAAATCTGTTATTGAAGCCTTTAGTACATTTATGTTCCTTCACTTTCAAGTCATAATATCATTTTAGTTCATTTTGACACAAATTACTGTTTCAGGAAAATATCACCATACTTTATTTCTCCACATAATGCTGCCACAACTGAGCAGTAATAAAATTAAGATAAACAAAGTCTTAAAATGATCTAAAATGACTATTACAATAAACATTTGTTTTGAATCATAGTAAATGCCAGATAATTATACATATGAATTTGTGAATCAGACAGGTTGTATCACTGCACAACAACTTTGAGATATGGACACAGGGTCTGAGTGGGCAAAAGTTCTAATTTTGGGTATAATATGTAGTTATAATAATATTTGTTTACGTAAGTAATTAATCATTGTTTTGCCACTATGTTAAACTGTTATTTTTTTGTATGAATCTAGGTGCACAGGATGCAGCAGCTGCACGAATACAGGATTTGGAAGCTGAAGTCAGAAAACTGGAAAGTGAGGTCATGCAGCTGAGAATGGGCCACTCTCTGTCCCAGTTTCAGAGATTCTGTGCTTCAGATGAAGACATACGTTTTTACACCAGGTTTCCATCTGAAGAGGTCTTCCAAGCATTCTGGAAGGCTATTGAGCCCTCAGCATCCTTGCTAGTTTACTGGTCTAATGCCCTGAAGAAAGGACAGGCAACTGCTGCGGAAGCTTCTCACAGTCATCACCGCAGCTTGCCACTGATTGATGAGTTTTTTTTGTACTGCTGTCGTGTTGCTGCAGGATTGAAGGAGAAAGTGTTGGCTGACATTTTCAAAGTAAGTGTCTCCACTGTTAGCCGCATCATCATAACTTGGGCTAGCTATCTTTACCTTGTCCTTGGATCATTGCCCATATGGATGAGCAGAGAGCAAGTGATTTCCACCATGCCAGACAAATTTAGGCAGTTTTGTCCAGAGGTGAGGGTCATAATTGACTGCACAGAGATAAGATGCCAGAATCCATCTTCACTCACGCTCCAGTCTGAGGTGTTCTCTTCATATAAAAACACCACTACCTTCAAGGGGTTGATCGGTATTGCTCCTTGCGGAGCAGTTACTTTTGTATCCAGCCTGTACACAGGTTCCATCTCCGATCAAGAGTTGACCGAAACAGTCAGGGATTCTTGACTTGCTGGAGCCAGGTGATGCTTGTATGGCTGACAAAGGATTCACCATTGAGAAGATGCTGGCAGAACGGGGGGCCAAACTCATCATACCACCTTTTAAAACAGCAGCTCAGTTCAGCAAAGAAAATGCAAAGAGAACACAAGCCATAGCTCGTCTTCGAATTCTTGTTGAGAGAGCCATCAGAAGAGTGAAGGAGTTTCACATCTGGGACACCACTGTACCTTTAACCTTGTCTGGAACAGTTAACCAGCTGTGGACTAACTGCTGCTTGATGAGCAATTTTCAGTGGCCGCTTGATGTTAAAGGTCACAAAGGGGTATGTCCATCATAGCCTTTTAATTTTAAAGGGATAGTTCACCCAAAAATGAAAATACTTTTATGAATATACGAGAATACTTTTTGTGTGCAAAAACAAACAAAAATAACGACTTAATTTCAACTATTAATTTCCTTCAGTTCACTAGTGTAATTTTTGTTTGTTTTTGCACACAAAAAGTATTCTCGTCAGCTGATAAACTTAAGATTGAGCCACTGTAGTCACTTGGACTATTTTAACGATGTCTTTAATAACTTTTCGGGAACAAGTATCAATCCCTTAGAAGCCTATGGAGGAGTGATCCAGCTCTCAGATTTAATCAAACATATCTTAATTAGTGTTCGCAAGATGAACGAAGGTCTTACGGGGTTGGAACAACATGAGGGCGAGTAAATACTGACAGAATTTTCATTTTTGGGTGAACTAACCCTTTAAAGAGTGACTTATGTAATTAAATGTATGTACACCTGTTGTATTATATTTTTTCACATTGTAATAGGCAATTATCATCAGCTATGCATTGTTGAACAATTAAAGTAACAATTGTAATTGTAGTTTCATAAAACATTTATTGAAAATCATATCTCCATGTTAAAATATACATCTTGTACAAATACAAAATCTTGAAATCGTTAGAATTACACTATAAATAAAAATTATATACACAATTATATACACCAGACTATCTTTTTTTTTTTACAGTATTAACAATTTATACAGTGCAATTAGGCCTATTGGATACCACCCTTAAGATATTCATTTATGTAAGTACAAAAGTAGTAAATATCCAGATTTTCTCTCATCTGAGCTATCTCCACACTCTTTCAACTGTCATGTCCTCTTCAGTGTCAGTGATGAAGTCACACCAACTGAGTCCAGTTACAGCCAGCTGACCTTGAACCTGCCAGTAATATTTATGCGATTTTTTTCAGGGTTGCCTGTCCATTCACAACTTTAATATGCCCAGCCTCAGAAACTGTAGGAATATCTGGGCATTTCACCTCAGCAAGCCCAAAACAGGGATCTGCATTAGGGTCATAAACTTTGGCATCAGGACTGGCACCAAGGTAGGACGCATCTGGGTGCACAACAAAACCACAAGGTGAGACATTCACATTGAACAGTTCAGAATAACGTTCCAGAACCTCAGGTTCCCTGTCAAGGCCTCTTTTCATGGCCCTAGTTTGCTTTCCGCCCTTGAGTATCCGCCGTGCCAGTGCCTGGCCAGATGTCTCCCTCGCACATGAGAAACCTCATAAAATCTGCTAGCAGTCACTCTAGGCTTGCGCATATTCGTCCACAGTGGACACTTGGATTGTTCCTGAGTCTGCTCCTCCATTATAACTGCCAACTCCTGTGTGACAATTAGGCTCTCCAAATGGAAGAACTGGTGGCAGTTTGGGACAAAGTGCAAGCTCCTCGGAATTTTGAACAATTAATAGGGAGTTTAGGGAACACAGGAGCATCTGGATGTTTCGTGTAGTTTTTGGTCACAAGAGGAGGGCACTGGTAGGAGAGCACTGAACCTCGGGGCACAGGACCAAATCTGGAGTCCACCAAAGACAGTTCTGATAAATCAGTAAGGACGCAGGAAATCAGAGGTTGGGGAGTGAGTCCTTTGACAGCTTCTCCAATAGCCAATACTGCTGGGTCAGGGAGGTGACCTAAAATAAATTAGACGTTTAGGAAACTTCATCACATTAGTATTACATTTGTTATGTAAGCAATAAGGTATGAGAGGCTATGCTGTTTCATGAATAAAACACAGCTATTGATTATTCAGAATCAAGGATTGGAACTAACTGTTTTATAAATGCTGTTATACCATGGTCTGTTTGGATACTCGATTCTGATTGGCTGGAGGTGTGTAGTAAAATGTGCAGTTTAATGCACAGCTAGTTCCAGTCAGTTTAATCCTTGTTCTATATTAATGCGCTTCTTTCATTAAAACAGAGATAGGAGATTGTGCTGCGTGCACACCAAATTTAATTAATAAAAGTCTCTCTCTCTCAATAATTCAAATAAATGTAATCTCGGGTGATTCTTTGCCTCCATGTTGTGCATTAAAATAGTTTATTCACAGGTGGCCGTGGATTAGTTCTTATGTAATGTAAGATATAAGATTTTATTTAATGAAGTTTCTTTGTTACCTGTGTATGCTCTGTAGAGTGTAGTTCCCTTCCGAGGGAACTCGCACTGCGTCGTTGAAAACGACTCTTTGGGGAACGCTCCTTAGCGTGCGCCTCTGAAGTATGAATGAAACTATTCCAATCTTGATTGGTGTTGCGTCATGACGTAACATGTGACGGCATAACCGATGCATAAAAGTGACGCCGCACACATACACATTAGCTTTCGCTCTTCAGCAAGCTCTATGTATATTGTTTGTCTTATTTGGTGTTGTTTGTCCTATTTAAAAGAATTATGGCCACCAAGCAGTTCAAGAAGTGCGTGCACCCCTGCCCTCGTTTTATTACGGGTAGGGACACGCACGATTTGTGTGTGAACTGTTTGGGAGCTTAGCACGCACAGGCAGCTCTCGAGGGATCTGCCTGTGTAAGTTGTGAAGCACTACCCATGAGAGTGCTGGCGCCCCGGTTGGCGTGCTTTGATGAGCACGGTCAGGCTCGCGTCCCCACGGTTCTGGTCCCGCGTCTGTTGAGGCAGCGCGCGATTGAGATCGTGGGGTTCGCGAGCGGATCTTGCAGATGAGAATGAGACTGCTGCGGCACTTTCTCATTCTTCATTTGAGGATCCCGAGCCTACTGTGAGTGGTGCAGAAGCCCGCCGCGGCTTCTTCTGCCCACGATCAGGTCCCAATGCTCGAGCTCTCTGCTTCCGAGGAAGTGGAAATGCTCAGCATTGATGCGATCTAATCGTGAGCAGCCAAGCACGCCGGTTTTCGGCCAGGCTTTTGAGGAGTTGATTCAGGTTGTGACGCGTGCTGTGGCCAGACTTAACATTAGCTGGCCACAAAATGAGCAGGAACGCACGCCGGAAGCAAATTAGACGAAGCGCTTCCTGCAGCACGCCACAACCCCAGCCGGGTTTGCTGCTTTTCCCCGATCTCCACAAAGAGATCTCGAGATCGTGGGATAAACCACATTCGTCCCGTGTCTCCACCCCCAGTGTGGTCGACTACAGCGACGCTTTAGGGGCACGGATATGGGCTATGGGAAGATGCCTGGTGTGGAGGAGGCTTTAGCCGGTTACCTCTCTCCTGAGTCGGCATCTTCCCTTAAAACCCCGGCGCTGCCTAGTAAGCCCTGCAGAGATACATCTGCATTAATAAGCAGGGCTTACATGGCGGCAGGTCGGGCTGGTTCGTGCCTGCACTCAATGGCGATTTTGCAGGCGCATCAGGCCGATCTCCTGAAAGACTTAGACGAGGGGAGGGGCCAACTCCGAAGATATCGCGGAGTTGCGCGAGAGCCGCAGATCTGTCTCTCCGGCAACTAAAGAGACGGCTCGCGCTATTGGCCGCTCTATGGCAGCTATGGTGACCACGGAGAGGCATCTGTGGCTAAATTTATCGGGAATAAAAGAAAAAGACAGAGCTTTTTTGCTTGATGCCCCGCCTCGCCTCTCTGGCCTGTTCGGCGACGCCGTTACATCGGGTCGTCGACAGGTTTCAAGAGGCGAGGAAACAATCTGCGGCGCTCAAGCAGTTTCTCCCCGTAAATCCAAGTCTAAGTCAAGTAGGGTGGGGCAAACACATCAGCCCCAGCCTTCAGTCAGCTCCTCAGCACCGCTGAGCAAAAGGAGAGCTGCTTCCTCTAGAGCCCCTCCTCCAGGAGCTTGGCAACAGAGGAACGCCTCAGCGAAGCCCTCCAGCCAGGGGCCGACCTGAGGGACGCCCTAAGGCTAGGAGGGCTTGGGAAGAGGTCCTAACCGGGTGTTAGAACCTCGGAGGGCTGCTCCCGCTGCAGAGCAACCGAGGTTGTTCTCGAGCGGAGTCCTCAGGAAATCGGTGTTGGTTTCCCGCCGCCTCTGACGCTCGGGCCACACCAATCTCCAGCTTAAAGCACACCGTGCCGCTTCAGGCCAAAAAATAAAAAACACACATCAATTGTGGTCACAAGCACTGTATCGACCAAATCCTGCCGGTATCCCGCTTCAGGAAGTCGAGAACAGTGCTCGAAAACACTCGAGACCAGCCTCGAGAGGCTGGTTCCCTTAGTAGATTTTGTAGAGGCATGGAATCATCTTCCCAACATATCTGCATGGGTCCTGCATATAATAAATTCAGGGTACAGACTGCAGTTCGGCACCGCCCCCAAATTCTCTGGGGTGGTGCAGACTACAGTGGTTCCGAGCAGGCTCAGGTGATGGAACAAGAAGTGCAATCTCTGCTGCTGAAGGAGGCCATAGAACGTGTTCATCATTCAGACAGGGAGTCCGGCCTTTACAGCCGGTACTTTATAGTTCCAAAAAGGATGGGGGTTGAGGCCGATTTTAGATCTCAGAGTTTTGAACCGGTCTCTGAGGAGGTTCAGGTTCAAAATGCTTACTATTCCTGTCATCGTGAGTCAGATCAGATCCGAGGACTGGTTTGTCACGATAGATCTAAAAGATGCCTATTTTCATGTATCCATCCTTCCATGTCACAGGAGGTTCCTGAGGTTCGCCGGGGCTTAAGCTTACCAATATCGGGTTCTTCCGCTCGCCTAGCACTATCTCCCGCACATTCACCAAATGTATGGATGCAGCTCTTGCTCCACTGAGACTTCAGGGCATCCGTGATACTGAATTATATCGACGACTGGCTCATTCTGGCCCAGTCTCGAGAAATGGCGGTTCGGCATCGAGATGTCGCTCTTGGCCACATTCAAGTTTGGGGTTGAGACTCAACACAAAAAGAGTGTGTTACAACCATCCCAGTGCACAACGCTTCTGGCGTTGTGTGGAACTCTGTTACGATGCAGGCACGCATGTCTCCTGCACGTATCGAGTCCCTTATGGCGTATGGTGTCCGGGTTAAAGCTAGGCCAGGCCATCACTGTAAAGCAATTTCAAAGACTGCTGGGCCTCATGGCAGCGCATCCAACATTGTACCGCTGGGCCTTCTACACATGAGGCCCCTCCAGTGGTGGCTGAAAGCCAAGGGTTTTCCCAGCTGGAATCCATTTCATGATAATCAGAGTAACGCCGCAGGTGCCTTCGTTCTCTGCTAATATGGAAGAAACCTTGGTTCCTGTCCCAAGGGCCAGTGTTGGGAGCGCCATGTCGCCGAAAACCGCTTCGACAGACGCTCCCTCACTGGCTGGGGCGCGGTCATGGACGGCCGCTTGCCAGGGGTCTGTGGCAGGACCATCATCATTCTTGGCACATAAACTGTCTAGAGATGTTGGCTGTGTTCAGGGCTCTGAGGAGCTTCCTTCCAGACATCAAGGGTTACCATGTCCTAGTACGCTCGACAATACATCAGTGGTAGCTTATCTGAACCGACAAGGAGGACTCAGATCGCGCCTCTGTGCAGACTGGCGCATCAGATAATTCTTTGGTCCCAAGGGAAAATACTGTCTATCAGAGCAATGTATATTCCGGGGTTCAGAATCAGGAGCAGACATCCTGTCGAGGCAGGGGCTGAGGCCCGGGAATGGAGACTTCATCCAGAGGTGGTGAAGTTGATATGGGACAAATTTGGACCATCAGAAGTGGATCTGTTCGCGCCTCGAGAGACGCCCCACTGTCCACTTTGGTTCTCCCTCTCACATCCAGCCCCACTGGGGTTGGACGCCATGGTACAGGCTTGGCCGAGGCTTCGCCTGTACGCGATTTCCCCGATCGCTCTGCTCCCGGAGTCCTGGAAAGGGTCCGCCAAGAGGGCATCAGTCTACTTCTGGTTGCCCCCATGTGGCCGGCCCGAGTATGGTTCTCAGACATAATTTCACTCCTGATAGCTCCGCCATGGCAGATTCCTCTGAGGAGGGATCTGTTGTCTCAGGCGGGGGCACAGTCTTCCACCCTCGCCCAGAGCTGTGGAAACTGTGGGTCTGGCCCCTGAGGGGTTCAGTACCTAAATGCTGGTCTATCAGCGGGGTGGTTGAAACCATACTTAGCTCTAGGGCTCCGCCTACTAGGAGATTATATGGCCTCAAGTGGAATGTGTTCTCCACTTGGTGTAGAGAACATGAAGTAGATCCAGTTAACTGCCCGGTGGCTTCAGTTCTGGAGTTTCTTCAAGATCGCTTTCTCGTGGTCTCTCCCTTCCACACTCAAGGTGTACGTGGCTGCCATTTCGGCGCTCCATGCACCACTGAGTGATGGGCCTCTGGGGAGGCACCAGCTGGTCATTCGCTTTCTCCGTGGGTACATGGAGGATGAGACCGACAACCAGGTCCAGGGTTCCTGCCTGGGACCTGGCGGTGGTTCTCGAAGGGTTATCCCTGGCCCCCTTCGAACCCCTTCAGTCGGCTTCACCAAGGACCTGACGCTCAAGATGGCTTTTCTCTTAGCTATTACCTCTCTAAAGAGGGTGGGTGATCTTCAAGCCCTGGCAGTGACGCCAGCTTGCTTGGAGTTTGCCCCTGGCGGAGTTAAAGCCATTTTACACCCGAGACCTGGCTATGTGCCTAAGGTGCCGCCTAACACGGCACGGCCCACGGTCCTGCAGGCTTTTCATCCTCCACCTCATGTGTCGGCAGAAGAAGAGAGGCTCCATTTGCTCTGCCCTGTCAGAGCTTTGAGCTGCTACTCTCGAGAGGTCCTCTTCTTGGAGGAGGTCGGACCAACTGTTAGTGTGTTTTGGGTCACCTAAGAAGGGGCTCCTGCCTCGAAACAAACCATTAGTAATTGGATTGTTCAGGCTATTATCTCGGCCTACAAGGTGCTAATTTGCCTTCACCTTTGGCCGTGAGGGCTCATTCAACTAGAGGCATGGCGTCCTCTAGGGCTCTCTTATCGGGAGTACCCCTCCAGGAGATCTGTGAGGCAGCCGGTTGGGCTACCCCAGCACACTTTCATCAGGTTTTACAGTCTGCACCTCCCTAGTACGCCTGGCGACGCGGTGCTCTCGCCCTAGCTGAGTGCCTGAGTTCAGTTTCACCCTAGGGCAGGCCTTTTTCGCGCGTGGCCTAGTGGGCATTCGTTCCTCAAAGAGTCGCTTCAACGACGCAGTGCGAAGTTCCCTCGAAGGGAACGCCTCGGTTATGACTATAACCCTTGTTCCCTGAGAAGGGAACGAGACACTGCGCCGCCCTGCCACGCCTCAAGGCCTGAGAGCGGCTTGCTTCATCGCTAGGCTAATGTGTATGTGTGCCGGCGCCACTTTTATGCATCCGGTTATGCCGTCACATGTTACGCCATGACGCAACACCAATCAAGATTGGAATAGTTTCATTCATACTTCAGAGGCGACGCTAAGGAGCGTTCCTCAAAGAGTCGTTTTCAACGACGCAGTGTCTCGTTCCCTTCTCAGGGAACAAGGGTTATAGTCATAACCCGAGACGATTTGCATACACTTCTGGAAGACATCCTTGGCTTTTTAACCACCAACTGATCTGTTGTCTCTGCAGAAATTCCCTGAACCCCCCTATATTTTTAATTACTGTCATTAATTTGCAATACTTATGTATAGCTAGTTGTAATGTTACCTGTTTTCTTGGTCTATGCCATGTTTGCAGAGTGTCTGTGCATGCCGTAGTTGGTGGTACTGTCTGCATCTGCATCATGTTGAAGTGGGCAGTTTGGAAAAGCAGGGCAACAAGATGATTGCATAAAGCTTTTCCTGCAGTACACGAGCATGACGAGCTAGTGAACTCAACAGGCACTGTGTCAGCATTCAAAGTGATCTAAAGTAAAAGACAAAAGCCAATATCAGTGTATTTTAATATAGTTTTATACTAGACTATAGAACATTCATGAGAACATCATGAAAAAGAACAGATTTTAAGGGATAAATTCCTCAAAATAGAAAATTGCAACCGCAGTAAGAAAATAAACGATTAAAAATTTCCCTTACACTGCAAGCCTAATAGTTTCAATACGGTACTGCATCACTTTTGATAAGTGCAAGTAGGGGTCATGTTAGGTGTAGAAATTCTGAACTTCTAGTGTAAGGGGTTAGTTTTATCATAACAGATCCCCGGTTTCACAGACAAGACAGAATAAATTTCACAGTCTCAGACTAAAATGCATATATATATATATATATATATATATATATATATATATATATATATATATATATATAAACTACTTAAATGTTCTAATTGAACTAAAGCCTAATCCTGGCTAAACCCTGTCTGTGAAACCAAGCCTTCATTTCTTATCAAACCTGCAGAGAATGTGGCTCCTCACGCTTCCTCATCGACCTATAACACCTACACCTCACGATAACCTCCCTGTTTCTCACACTCGACACTGAATATTGCATGAAAAAATGAACAATCACATTAATATTATTTTAATGACACATTTTCTTACTATTTAACTAAGTTACTCCTCAGTCTACAATGTAAATAAAGGTAAGTATAGAAATACCACGTTAGCAAAAGCATGCTAATGTGTTCATTACTTACCTTCGTAATTAAAGATGTAATTTTCGTGGAAGAACTTGTACCCTTTGTTGAGTTTTGAGTGCGGAACGACTGAATGAAGCTCCACAAGTCGAAAAACATCCGCTGATGTAATTGCCGGTAGATTCTTCAGGGAAGTTGTGAAGAGTAACGTTAGCGCTCCTGACTCCATTTCACCGGAAGTCGCTTTACACAACAAATGCTGAACCGGATGTGCGTTCTAACTTCCGTGAAAAAGGCCTATAGACTTCACAGAGGATGAACTGATGCCTACTCCAACCATAAGACATGGGATACTTCACTTGTCGAACTGCGATGCACCCCACTGCATCACCTTGATCAGAGGATGGACTATATTGAAATGGAATACATAGACTAGAAATTAATTGTCTTCTAAAGCCTTCATAAGCCAAATAACAAAGGACAATGTATCTGTGTGCACTTCCACAGTAAATTCAGGATGGAGTTCTAAGACTTTAGTCATTCATCTTACAGTTCGTACAAAATCTTTTAGTTTAAACATTGGTCCCTAACACTTGGTTTACAAATTTTAAACCATGACTTGCACTGCACACAAATAAATAATATTGGCATTATATTCATGCCAGTTAGCCAGAGGGGAACTGGCCCCCACAGTGAGCCTGGTTTCTCCCAAGGTAATTTTTCTCATTAACAACATCTTATGGAGTTTTGTGTTCATCGTGAAACATACTTGTTAATTGCAGTAAAATTGTATTTATTAAAAGAAACAACTTTCATATTTCATATTTTCAGTGTGGTTATGTTTATTGTATTTAATTTGTTGTCATTATTATGAGAATCCAGAGGTGAAATGAAAAACAATTAACATTTAAATAAGCAGATACTTAAGAGCCTATGATTGGATCATTATTGCAGTGATTAATACATTTCAGCTGGCAACAATTCTTTTAATGCGCCCAACACCCATGCATTTCCTGTTGATGTTCCATCTTTTTCCTTCTAACTTTTCCTGCCTGCCACCTTCTCCCTCTCCTCTGCCCTTTTGTTCTTTTGGGTACTATCGACTTTGGAATTGAACTGACAGAATATCCTGACTTTCTTTCCATCTCTATATCTTATTCTCTCTCTCTCTCCTCTTTTTCCTCTCGTGTGTTCATTGCCTCTGGTGGCTGATACCACTGGGAAAATATTATTTTTCTCTCTATCTCGAACTCCACCTATTCCAATCTCTCCTCTCCTGGAGGACATGTCACTGCCCTGTCACTACAGCACAAGCTTCTGCTGCCCAAGAAGACAAGCAACTCCCTTCCCTCCCTCCACCTTCACTCCATCCATCTCCATGAGCCACACACACACAAATGTATAAACAAATCTAATTAGTGACTGACAGTGGGCTGGCCATTAGAGGAGCCTGATTAAGGCTTACAAGTCACCTCACGTCATCTATTCTGGCAATAATTTATCATGTCTGGTCACTGAGTCAAAATAGTACAGTGTTGGGAAGTCAGTGTTATTATAGTAAACAAAAACGCAGATGAAAACTACTTAGAATAATTGCAATAATTGACATAAAAATGAAAACATGTTTATGACTCTAAAAACTAAATAAAATAAAAAATGACCACAATTAATTAATTAATTTTAGTTTTTGCTAAACATTATATTATAAGATTTTAAACTTTTAAAACCTGCCATTATAAAAAAGGACTTGATTGCAATAAAAGAGGCAAAGATATTTAAAAGCATTACATATATTTAAATTATATCAATTAACATAATAACTCTGAACTCCAAAGAACAAATGCAAAAGACATTTTCCAAAGTACTAAAGAGAGCTTTTTCGAAACCATTTTCAGTCTGACAAAATGATGCTCAGTAATGCAAAGCTTGTGTCCTGGAAACTATTCTGTGATGGTGGAACTGTCGCCCAGACTGAGAAAGGCCCGATTTCAATACGCGTTACGGATTTTATGTTTGGACACAGTGTGCTAGTAGATGTGAAGTGCGTGTATGACTTTTGATTGCACATTGGGACACTCGAAGACTTAACGATGTTGGTCCCGGTTGTGACAGCTGGTTTCTGTAGTTGCACTCAGAAGACTGATTGTTGTTGTTAGTGGTGACTGTTATAGCCTACTTAAAACAATAGTGGCGTAGTGGGCTAAAGCACATAACTGATAATCAGAAGGTTGCTTGTTCGATCCCCACAGCCACCAACATTGTGTCCTTGAGCAAGACACTTAACTCCAGGTTGCTCCGGGGGGATTGCCCCTGTAATAAGTGCACTGTAAGTCGCTTTGGACAAAAGAACATGGCGAAGATACGGCGTTTACTTAGGTAGGTGGAGTGTCAGCTCCTGAACGCGATTAACTCTGGGATATGCTTAGCCTGAAAGACCACTCAGGAGCGGTATTCGGGCCAGTGTGGGTTTAGTCTAACTTAGCGGCCAAATGGTTGCTTAGGAAGACTGGCTGAAGGCACTCAGCACACCCTGGATTTGAACTCGCAACTCCAGTGGTGGTAGTCAGAGTCTTTGCCCACTGAGCTACCCAGGCCCCGATGTAGTGTAGGTTTAAAGTACTTTTCCGAATAGTGTCTTTGCAAATGTAGTTTAAATTCTGAGAAGCTTGCATGACTAATTACAGTTTCCTCCAAAACACTGCAACAGTGTATATTTGTCTGTGTAAGTAGGAATGGAAGTTGCCAAATTCCTCTGTCTTTGAATTCAAGACATTCCATGACAGTCTCTCTATTCCTTGGAAACTTCCTCTTTCTCTCTCTCTCTCTCTCTCTCTCTCTCTCTGCTCCCCGGTGGTCATACACACATGAACAAATCACATTGCGACTCATTAGTGTCCCAGTGTTTTGACAGTGCACTTGAAAACAAAGCTGAATTGCAAATTAAATCATTTGGCTCCGTCTATCTCTACTGTCGGTTACTCCTCAACTGGTCCCCGCTGTTGGTGTAAACCCCACTGTTGGTGTAGATTTTTCTGTTCTATTGCACAAAAAAATCTTGAGTGTGATCTCTTGAATATCTTAACTCTTTCTCTTAGACAGCTATGAGATTATATGGAGAGTAAAATGAGACTTAAGGCTTAAGTTTCAGAAATTTGCTTCTGTCAGATTTGTCAAGATGAACTAACATGAACTAACAATGAACTGTATTTTCATTAACAAGCATTAACAAAGATTATTAAATGCTGTAAAACAAAATATATATAGACCATTGTCAGTTCATGATGCCTAATGCATTTAATAATGTTAACAAATGGACCATTTTTGTAAAGGTTTACCATCCCAACACACACTCATGGAAAATCGGACAGAATAATTCGTCTTGGCTACAAGTTGGCTAACTCATATGCAATTGTACGACTTTTGCAACAGCCAATCAGGTGACTGCCTCGTCTCCTTGTAAAACGCAACAATTACTTTCTTCAGTCATACCAACATACTCTTAAGCTTCAAATCAACCTTACAGACTCTACCCTATGGTTAGGTTTAGATATGGGGTTTGGGTAAGCATCATGTACACAACGTCTAGCATACAGTACTTTAGCCTTCTTCCACATTACACATCCAGGTATTTGCACATCTGAAATTTGCACGAATTCATACGAACAAACTCACACGATTTTACCAACTCTTAACTTCTCATGAGATGTACCATCCATATTAATTGTATACCTCTAACCTCTTACTGTATGACAACAGTGATCTCATTTGTGTCTATTTTTTAACGAATTTTAGGAGAAATATCCAAGAGAAAGTCATGTAAATTACAAAATTGAGAACGCCGTTAAGTCCCTTAAGTTATGAAAGAGCAACCTCTAATTAATAAAATTGTTCTCTGAGAGAATACATTTATATTTTTCTCTCTGCAAGGGTTATGGGCAATCATACTCAAGTTTTATATGTGCTAAATACTGTAGGCTATGCCCTGCTGAAATGTATATATACACTCACCTAAAGGATTATTAGGAACACCATACTATTACTGTGTTTGACCCCCTTTCGCCTTCAGAACTGCCTTAATTCTACGTGGCATTGATTCAATAAGGTGCTGAAAGCATTCTTTAGAAATGTTGGCCCATATTGATAGGATAGCATCTTGCAGTTGATGGAGATCTGTGGGAAGCACATCCAGGGCACGAAGCTCCCGTTCCACCACATCCCAAAGATGCTCTATTGGGTTGAGATGTGGTGACTGTGGGGGCCATTTTAGTAGTGAACTCATTGTCATGTTCAAGAAACCAATTTGAAATGATTCGAGCTTTGTGACATGGTGCATTATCCTGCTGGAAGTAGCCATCAGAGGATGTGTACATGGTGGCCATAAATGGATGGACATGGTCAGAAACAATGCTCAGGTAGGCCATGGCATTTAAACGATGCCCAATTGGCACTAAGGGGCCTAAAGTGTGCCAAGAAAACATCCCCCACACCATTACACCACCACCACCAGCCTGCACAGTGGTAACAAGGCATGATGGATCCATGTTCTCATTCTGTTTACGCCAAATTCTGACTCTACCATCTGAATGTCTCAACAGAAATCGAGACTCATCAGACCAGGCAACATTTTTCCAGTCTTCAACTGTCCAATTTTGGTGAGCTCTTGCAAATTGTAGCCTCTTTTTCCTATTTGTAGTGGAGATGAGTGGTACCCGGTGGGGTCTTCTGCTGTTGTAGCCCATCCGCCTCAAGGTTGTGCATGTTGTGGCTTCACAAATGCTTTGCTGCATACCTCGGTTGTAACGAGTGGTTATTTCAGGCAAAGTTGCTCTTCTATCAGCTTGAATCAGTCGGCCCATTCTCCTCTGACCTCTAGCATCAACAAGGCATTTTCACCACAGGACTGCCGCGATACTGGATGTTTTTCCTTTTCACACCATTCTTTGTAAACCCTAGAAATGGTTGTGCATGAAAATCCCTGTAACTGAGCAGATTGTGAAATACTCAGACCGGCCCGTCTGGCACCAACAACCATGCCACGCTCAAAATTGCTTAAATCACCTTTCTTTCCCATTCTGACATTCAGTTTGGAGTTCAGGAGATTGTCTTGACCAGGACCACACCCCTAAATGCATTGAAGCAACTGCCATGTGATTGGTTGATTAGATAATTGCATTAATGAGAAATTGAACAGGTGTTCCTAATAATCCTTTAGGTGAGTGTATTTATATGGTGGTCTACCACACATGGGTGATGTCTTGCTGATCCAACGATGTCCACAACCTCTGACCAACTTGACCATAATGGTCTATCATGCTGACCTCTACCACCACCACCTGGAAGTCCAGTTGATCAACCATGTAGACCAGCTTGGACCAGCTAGAAACCATGTAAAACCAACTTCGATAAGAAGCTGATTTGGCTAGATTTTCAAACAGGAAACTTTTGGAAAATCTAGCCAAATCAGCTTCTGATTGCAGTACAATTTAATAACAATTAAATTAATTAGTGAAACTGTCTCTTTAACAACCCTCTATACACTCAGTCACTCCTCTGGGTGTTGAAGGGTTAACTCTTCTTCTGCACATCCTCTCCCAAGGAGGGAAAAGGGAGCACAGGGTCTTGTCAGCCTGCTGCATCCCAAGACAGCACTGGCGTTTGCTTTGGCTGGTGCTCCACATTTTTGTGCTTGTTTTTCCATTTTACCTTTTACTGTTGTCTGATGATTTTGGGACTTGGAGATTGTGGGGAAATGCCTATTTTTATTATGGGGGAAGTCTAGGCGTTTATGAGCAGAACGGGAGCATTTCAATGTTTTTGCTTTTTGTTTGTGTGTGTGTGTGTGTGTGTGTGTGTGTGTGTTTCTTCTAAGGCAAGCAGCACTATTCTATAACTCAGTGGTTCCTAACCCTGTTCCTGGAGCCCCCCCAACACTTTTTGGATATCTCCCTAATCAAACACACCTGATTCAACTCATCAGCCCATTAGTGGAGACTCCAAGAACTGAACTGGGTGTGTCAGGAAAGGAAGATATACAAAATGTGCTGTGTTGAGGGGCCTCCAGGAACAGGGTTGAGAACAACTGCTATAACTCATAATTTTTTTAATTCGACTTGAACAAATCCCTAAC
Organism: Xyrauchen texanus; assembly: GCF_025860055.1. Lineage (NCBI taxonomy): Eukaryota > Metazoa > Chordata > Actinopteri > Cypriniformes > Catostomidae > Xyrauchen > Xyrauchen texanus. The sequence goes on along the minus strand of NC_068278.1, from coordinate 8,797,965 downwards.
CCTATGTACTAAACTTTGTTGCATAACTCATGAATCAGTAAAGCCTGATCTCATGAAAATGACGTGACTGGTGTCAAATGTTTCTTTCGGAATGATACAGTATTATGTGGTTCCTTAAATATATAATTGCAGTTCTGAGGTGAAATGTCCACTGTGTGGTTCTAAAAGCAAATTCAAAATGTTCCCAGACCGATGAGGTTTTTAAGGTAATTGCTGTATTGAGTTTTATATCAACAAAACGGACCTACCTACCCTAAACCTTAAACCTTAACCTAACTGTCAGTATCACAAAAGAAACTGTGAGATTAAAAACACAATTACTGAAGCAACCACGTCACGTATTTGTGGGTCTATGATTGCCTCACATGCTGACTTGCTTGCTCTTCTGGACTCGTACCCCAATCCTATGCATTGCTAGTGCAACGCTCAAGTGATCACATGTGAACTAGCCTATATGTGCAGTCAGTTCAGAAATGCAAACATTAAAATGTATCTCTTACATTTCATGGACTATAGAAAAAGTGGGTTTTTTTGGTGCATTGTGTGAGGAACAGGGTGAAAAGTGATTGTATATGAACTGATCTGCCGTTTTACTCTTGATTTGTGTGAAAGTCAATAAAAGTAATTGTTGTAGCTTTTTATTTCACCATCAAACTGCCACAATATGTACGAGGCATGTAAAGACAATTTTACAAAATTGTAGGTAACGCATTCTATGAGACCAGGCTGAATCAGTATCATTTGTTTTGCGGATATGAATGATACTTCAAATCATGTAGTATGTTAAGAGGTGCCCTACTTTTCTTCTTCGGAACCGGCAGTGTTGGGTAAAGTAACTCCAAAAAAGTAATTCACTACAAATGAATAATTACCACTCTACAATTGTAATGACATTACTGACTTTACTGATTACTTAATTGGAAAAGTAATCACATTACTAATTACTTTTAAGTTACTTGCTATAACACTTTCGCATAAAACCTTTATATTAAAATCATTGACTCGTTAGGGGCACACACTCTTCAGCCATCACAAAACACAAACAGGTATACATATTAATGTAATTCATGTTATAAATGTATTCTACCTATATAATATTACTTTAGAAATACACTGATGAGCCAAAACATTATAACCACCTGCCTAATATGCTGTTGGTCCCTCCGTGTACCACCAAAACATCGCCGACCCGCTGAAGCATGGACTCTTCAAGACCCTTGAAGGTGTCATGTGGTATCTGGCACCAAGACATTAGGAGCAGATCCTTCATGTCCTGTATGTTGCGAGTTGGAGCCGCTGTGGATCGGACTTGTTGGTCCAGCACATCCCACGGATGCTCAATCAAATTGAGATCTGGGGAATTTGTAGGCCAGGACAACACCTTTAACTCTTTATGTTCCTCAAACCAATCCGAACAATGTGTGCAGTGTGGGCACGTTATGCTGCTGAAAGAAGCCACTACCATTGCCATGAAGGGGTGTACCTGGTCTGTAACAATGTTTAGATAGGTGGCACGTGTCAAACTGACGTCCAAATGAATGGCCCGAACATTGCCTAGAGCATCATACTCCCTCTACCAGGTTTGCAGTCTTCCTACGGTGCATCCTGATGCCATCACTTCCCCAGGTAAATGGTGCACATGTACACAGCCATCCATGTCATGTAAAAGAAAACGGGACTCATCGGACCAAGCAGCCTTCTTCCACTGCTCCAAGGTCCATTTCCAACACTCATGTGCCCATTGTAGGCAGTTTTGATGGTGGACAGGGGTCATAATGGGCACTCTGACCGGCCTAACACATAGCAGGGAGTGATGCACTGTGTGTTGCGACAGATTCCTCCCGAAGCCATCATTAAAAAAAAAATTGTGGTTTGTCCCTCCTCGGAACACTGGCGATAGGTACTCACCACTGCTGACTGGGAGCATCCCACAAGCCTTGCAGTTTCAAAGATGATCTAACCCAGTCATTTGGCCATAACAATTTGTTCCTTGTCAGAGTTGCTCAGGTCTTCCACTGCAATCCCAAAACACCCTGCCATACTCCAAAATTCACTTATATTATCATGTAACCTGATTATGTATTAGAATTCTCACAATTACTCCAACACTTCAAAAAACATATTATAATTGAGTATATTTGCCTTGTTTCAAAGAAAAATACGTAAACATCCTTTTAAACAGATGTATTCATCTGATAAGCAAAACTCCATAAGATATTATGATAATGTTTCTTTAATATGTTCTTCTTAAAAGAAGTTACAAAATATAACACAATTCTCTGAAAATTAGTCTTAATATCTTTCACATGTTTGCTTGGCAGGTTAATTGATCTTTAAGGAAGGATTTTTAAGGATGTTTTTGAAGTGTTAATAAGTAAAGAGAATTGAGAATGATTATATGTTTTGAATATGTACAGTATCTTTGTCTTCCTATCCGTGTGCTTATAAATGTGTGACAGCACATGCGGTCCCTGGAATCTAGGGGTACTTCTTTGTCCCTCCTCTCATTCTCATTTCCATTCACTCTTTCATTTATTCATTTTAACTCCCCATTCACATGCTCTTCAGCGGGAGGAGTAGAGAAGCGGAGGGAGGGCGGGTCCGTGGAGAAAGGGAGAGAGAGGGCTGAAAGAAGAGGGAGGAGAGCGGGGCGGTCTCCTTCTGTCTCTCTGCCTTCACAGAAAAGAAAAATAACAATTGGTGTGCAAATGGCTTGTTTGGCTAAACTCAAAGTGTATTCAGTCTTTTTGCTCAATGTGTGTGTGTGTGTGTGTGTGTGTGTGTGTGTGTGTGTGTGTGTGTGTGTGTGTGTGTGTGAGTGAGAGAGAGAGAGAGAGACAGAGAGAGAGAGAGAGAAAATGCACTTCATAGTCCTGTCTTGAATTAATATTCTGCTTGGATGTGTATTTCTTAAGACGGTGTATAAAACACTGATTGCTCTGCCATTATCTCAACACCTACTGCATTTTTAACAGTCAATTTTAACAATAGAAGCTACTTTAAAATATCATACATCCATACTTCTCTTTAAAGCCAAAACGCAGTAACTACGCCAACACAGAATTTTGATTGTTCAGCCAAACATAGATGTCCTATCTGCCTGTCACAGGGCAGTATAATACACTTTCATAATGATGCGTCCCTACAGCTAAGTTTTGGCTGCACCACCAACACATCACCCATGGTCTATATTTCCATAATCAACTAATTTCAGAGGATTTCAATACTTTACCCCACACTTCATTTAAAAAAAATAGGTCATAATTTATGAGAGGTGGGACCAAGTCATTGATATGCAAGTCACAAGTCAGTCTTAAGTCTTTGCATATAATCTTATGCCAAGTCTTAAGTCAAGTCCCAAGTCAAGACAGGCATATCCTAGTCAAGTCCTCAGATTTGAGCGTCAAGTCTTAAACGAGTCATTCGTTTTTTTAGTCCTACTAAAGTAATTACACCCACAGTATTAGCACATTTGAACACAATGTGTGGACTTTTCAGATGATCCCTCATCCACTATAGGCAAACTTTCCTACTTAATATTAAATTAACAATCTAGAACAATTTCGCCGTGACACCATCTGACCAGTTCAAATACGGCACAAATCGTATTCACTACAAAACTGTAGTGCTCTGAGTTCTGTGAAACAAGGAGCCTACCCCCGTGCGGGACGGGGCTCGACTGGTGGTGGTGGGGTGATGGAGGTTGCCGTGTTAGCACACTGAAACAGCAATGTGGGTTTTCAGATGCCTCACAAAATTGGATGTTGTTGATGAAGCATATTTTATAATCACATGTTCTACATGTTGCAATCCTTTTGTTGCCCTTGATATTGTATTCTTTATATTCAAATGAAATTACTTTTGTTCACATTCAATGCTGTGTCATCCTTGAATGTGCATTCTTCAAACTTGGTCCTACTCTTGTGGGAAGTTGATTGGTTGGTTGTCTGACTGGTTGAATTTGGAGCATGGAAATGCAGATTAGAAAATTAAACAATTTGTTTATTGTGGAAATGAATGACATTGCTACATATTTTTATATTGGGACAGATCTAAATGTAAGTCTTTATTCAATAATCATTGTTCCCATCTGCCATAACACTCAATTCCTGCACTTATTTAAACATTATAAAATTGCCATTTAAAAAGTATTATGACGGATTTGATGTTGTCTTTCACACGCCTTGTGATCGATGGCAACATGCTAAAGTTCAGATGTACTGTATCTTTTCAATGAGATGTAAATGCCTTCATGGAGAGGAAGATTTCAGCGATTAAAACCTACAGTTCCACTCTATTCTTTGGAATAAATGATTGTAAATGATTGGAACTGTACTTTTATCAGCATGTTGTCTTTTTTACTGTTGAGATGTGGTTAGATTTAGGGATGAGGTAGGGGTTAGGTGCTCAAAAATATCTATATAATAGTATAATGTAAATGGAAGCGCAGCGTAGTTCTAGCGGGAAGACTAGCAGCTGTACATCATCACATCATTAGCTGGGTAACTCCTAGCCAATCGCATGTAACCATTGCTTTATAAGTCTGCTCACAATCTATCACATTGCTGTTTCAGTGTGCTAACACGGCAACCTCCACCACCCCACCACCACCAGTCGAGCCCTGTCCCGCACGGGGCTAGGCTCCTCGCCCCTGCCTCCTATCTCCGGCAGGATACAACTCCCTCGGACCGCCAGACGGGGCCTACGCCAAAGAGAAACATTACTTTTCTGTTTTACATTCATCAAATAAATGTCATCTTAAACCTCAATCAAGCCTGCGTGTCTTCCCGATAGAAATAACATTATTGTTCATGTAAATTTTTCTGCATGTTACATGTTTTTACATTGTTGAAAAGTGCTAAGGTTTAAGCAAACCAAAAATATCAACACGATAGTACAATGTAACTTAAGAAATGTTCTACGTATTACAAAAAAGATTGTGGTAAAACGAGCAATGACATCCGAAGATGGCAGATCTGGTGACGGAATACACCGAACTGTTCTATCCGTGATATTTTCATGGTGCAGTCAAAAAGTCGCTAACGTGAAACCTTGTGATGACACTGCCCTAGGCAGATCATATTCTGATTTTGATCATAACTTAATTTGGACATAATTTGTGGTAATTTGGACATAATTTGTGGTAATTTGTGTGTATTTGAATCGTCAGGAAGCATACATCAAAGAGTGGACAAACAGGTCCTCAATTAAAGACAAGGATAACCGCTAACAAAACTTTATGGTTTTGACTTGATATGCGCACAATGGCGATCTCACAATTTTGTTGTTTTCATACAGTAACTTAATTTGTAGACATGTGGATAGAAGGGGAGGAATAATAAGTGTTTGTGTGTGTGTGTGTGTTGGGGGGTCATTCAGTAGGTAGAAATAAAGAGAAGGATGCCCCCCTCAGGGCAGGTTGCCTTCGGGTTTTGAACTCACCATTTGAGTGAATGCCAAAATGCCTGAAGATAGCTTATAGTTCATTAGTGCAAGCATCTGTGAGGAACAGTGTAATGCATATAGTATTTAGAAGATCAGTTAACTCAAGGGCTTTTCAAGAAGTAGCATGTTAGGGCATGGTCCCATGTTTATCATGGCACTTCTGATTCTTTTTGCCTTTGGCCACAATAATTCCACAGCACTAAACTGTCTAAAACTTGAAAAATGCTGCCTTTACAGACTGTACACAGAGGATGTGGGAAGGCATTAAGTCAAGTTTAAAGCCAATGTTTGAGTAACATAGATGTATTTTACTTCAATGTTCTATCTTTTCCTCATTTGGTGGGAATTAATCAGAAAATATTTATCAAAATGTATTATAGATTAGCCTCAAGTGTATTTGGACACTTAAACATTTATGAATGTCACTGCATTAGATAGCAAAATATCAAATCAAGGGGCATCTTTTGTAAAGAAATATACAAACAGAAGATACAGTAACTTTTCAGGCAAAGCATTACACAAACATCAGTTAGGTTAGAATTAACAATGGTGTGCATAGAATTGATAATGAAATGTTACTGCACTGACATTCATATGCTCTTAAGTGTTACTTATGTGTCCACATACTTCTGAATTGCACAGTATATGTGTGCCTATGGTAATTTAATAGGTCGAAATCATTTTTATTGGCTTTAGCATGTCACAAACTTCCATTTAAAATTGAAACAGCTCATAAAGCAATCATCCGTGTCTCTTTACTTTAGTGCTGTGAGGGCTCTGTCTTGCCACAGGCTCAAGTTCTTCCGACACTTGCTGTTTGTACGCCAGCTGAGGCCTGTGTGAACTGTCATGTTTGTTGTATATTGGATGTCTGAGATTATTTGTGTGTCTGGGTATATTCATAGCGAATGCCAAAGATGTGAGACATGTCTTGTTTGAAGACTGATTACTGCTTAAGGAGCATATTGAACATATTAAATATAGGAGCATTTTAAATGTGTGTTTTTTTTAGGTTGCAAACTGGTAATTACAAGGGTATTGTGTTATAAATGTGGTTTGTGAGGACATTTCTAGTGTCCCCATAATTCAAATCGCTTAAAAAAAACATGCTAAATTATGTTGTTCCCTTCTGTCTCTCTCTCCACGTTGTGTCGGAGAAGCGACACTAGGGGTCTCTCTTGAGCGCCGATATCCACCTCTGATCTATGAAAAAAGGCCAATGAGAGTTGGCAGCCAGTATTTGCATGTCCCGCCCCCGGACATACGGGTATTTAAGCGCCGCAAATACGGGAGTTCATTCAGAAAATTTCTTCGGAGCCGATGGTCTGTCTGCAGTTTGCTGTGAGTTTACACACCACTACGTTCCTGTTTCCTCTGACGATCTGCATGCTGTTGGATTTGACGGCGCACAACAGCGGCTTTCTCCTACTTGCACGGCGTGCATTGTTGCCCCTGAGCGCTTCGACAGCGCAGACACACACACATACTGTGTATTAAAAGAGTTATTTCCTTAAAAGAGTGAATTTCTCTAAAAGAGCAAAACACAGCGGCGTTGAACGTCCTTTTCAGGACGCGTCTTTTTCAAGATGCCCTTCCGCCCCTGTGTTGTTCCTGGATGCGGTAGAAGCCTCTCTGCTTCAGACGGCCACAGGTGCTGTCTCGTGTGTTTGGGCCGCGATCACACCGAGGCAGCGTTTGTGGATGGTTCATGTTCTCACTGCGAGAACATGACCATGACCACGTTGCGGTCGCGGCTTGCTTTCAACAGAAAGCAAGCCACCCCAGCTGCACCCCGCATTGCTCCTTCTTCCCACGGGATTGAGGACGATGCAGTTGGCGCTGGGGGCGATTTGGGGGCGGCAGCGGGTGCGGTTTCGCCTGGTAGCCCCCCGCGAACCTCCCGTTCCCGACATGCTCGCTGGTCCCCGTCCAAGCTCGCGGCTATAGCGGCTTGCCTCACGGCCTGGCCGTCTATCCTCCCGAGTCCGAAGCAGATGAGCTCGCCGCTGCATCGGAGAGTGCGGTGTCTGATGCCAAGGACTCCCCTGGACCTTCGGGCCGGCAGGCCCAGGCTGAGGCCGACGCTCAGATGTCCGACATGCTTTCCCGGGCCGCCACGAGCGTGGGGTTGGACTGGAACCCTCCGTCCTCCCCACAGCCTTCGCGGTTGGATGATTGGTTCCTGGGGGCAGCGCGCCGTTCGCGGCCTCGCATCCCCCCGGTCCCGTTTTTCCCGGAGGTGCATGATGAGCTGACGTCTACGTGGAGAGCCCCGCTCTCCGCTCATCTAGGTGCCACCCGCTCCACTCTCTCCACCCTCGACAGCGGAGAGCGCCACGGATACGAGGCAATTCCCCAGGTCGATAGGGCAGTTGCGCACCATCTATGCCCTGGTAGCCCTACCTCCTGGCGTGGTCGCCCCGTACTCCCATCCAAGCCCTGCAGGACAACATCCTCGCTCAACGCGAGAGCCTACAGTGCGGCTGGACGCGCTGCCTCCGCCCTGCATGCGATGGCCCTCCTGCAAGTCCACCAGGCCAAAGCTCTCAGAAGCATGCACGGGGTGGACCTGATCCTGATGTGCTGCAGGAACTGCGCTCAGCGACCGACCTCGCCCTGAGAGCGACGAAGGCCACAGCGCAGGCACTCGGACAGACGATGGCCACCCTAGTGGTCCAGGAACGCCATCTTTGGCTCAATCTGGTCGAGATGCGTGAGGCCGACAAGAACCGCTTCCTGGATGCACCTGTCTCCCAGATTGGCCTTTTCGGCGACACCGTCGAGGACTTCTCCCAACAGTTCTCTCGCGGTGAAGAAGCAGACGGAGGCCATCTCCCATATCATGCCCCGCCGCAGACCTGCCGCTACGGGCCCTGCCCCATTTGCCCGCCGAGGGCGTCCCAATGCGAAGAAACCAGCTCCTGCTCCGCCTCAACCCGGGCCCAGCTCTCAGCCCCAGCGTCGAGCACCCTCTAGGACGCAGGCTGCGCATGCCCCCTGTCTCACGAACCCCCTCTAGGACCCAGAAGGCTCCCAAGCGTTCCTGAGACAGCCGACCCAGAGCCCAAGACGTTAGCTCCGGAGGTGGTAAGACTGCTCCGTCCCCCGGTGGAGGGCCGGGAGGAGAATCCTTTGTTTTTTCATTTGCCACACCCCCTGACGGGGGCTGTGGTACCCACATTCTCAATAAAAGAGCTATTTCCTTTGCCTCTGGGTCACCTGGCCCACAAATGGCGTTCTCACGGCAATCTGCTTTCTGATTACGGCAGTCCCGGTACACCGGACGCGGCGATCCCGCCTTCCGCCTGCCTACGACTGCCCCCCGGCCGGCCGGTTCAGACAAGTCCAGAGGATGCCAGCAGACCTCCTCCTCAGTCACGAACCCGCCCCCTTCCGGGTGCGCGGAGCAAGGTAAGTGCTTTGAGTCTATTCTCAGCACCCCAGCCTCAGGCCGCAACAAAGCCGCCCGACGCTGCATTACCTGTTCCGCCCCGCTGCGAGGCCCCGCCGGGTACGTCCAAAATACTTGTCCCCTTGGTGCCCCTAGCGCAGAGCTGGGAAGCGTGGTTTTCGCTTCCCAACGCATCACGCTGGCTGCACCGGACCATTCGACTCGGTTCTGCAATTCAGTTTGCCCGGCTCCCGCCCCCCTTCAGGGGCGTCCGCTTTTCCACAGTACACGGCGAGCATGCCAGTTCCCTGCGCACGGAAATCGTGACCCTCTTAGCCAAGGGCGTGGTAGAGCCCGTCCCTCCAACCGAAATGAGGAAGGGTTTCTACAGCCCTTACTTCATTGTACCCAAGAAAGGCGGCGGCTTACGACCAATCCTGGACCTGCGAGTTTTCAATCGGGTCTTGGTAAAACTCCCGTTCAAAATGCTCACGCAGAGAAATATTCTGGCTGGCGTTCAGCATCTAGGTTGGTTCGCAGCGGTAGACCTGAAGGACGCGTACTTCCACGTCTCAATTCTGCCACGACACCAACCCTTCTTACGGTTCGTGTTCGACGGCCAGGCGTTTCAGTACAAAGTCCTCCCCTTCGGCCTGTCTCTGTCCCCTCACGTCTTCACGAAGGTCGCAGAGGCGGCTCTTGCCCCGCTACGATTAGCCGGCATCCGCATTCTCAACTACCTCGACGACTGGCTTATCTTAGCACACTCTCAAGAGTTACTATGCACACACAGAGACCAGGTGCTTCGGCACCTCAGCCGCTTGGGGCTTCAGGTCAACTGGGAAAAGAGCAAGCTCACTCCGGGTCAGAGCATCTCTTTTCTCAGGTTGGAGTTAGACTCAGTCTCAATGACAGCACGTCTCACGAGCGAGCGTGCTCAGTCGGTGCTGGATTGCCTCGCTTCCTTCAAGCCAGGCACAGTGGTCCCTCTAAAACTTTTCCAGAGGCTCCTGGGGCATATGGCGTCCTCTGCGGCGGTCGTGCCGCTGGGGTTGATGCATATGAGACCACTCCAGCACTGGCTCCAGACTCGAGTCCCGAGACAAGCATGGCACCACGGCACGCATCGGGTAAGGATCACCCCCGCCTGCCTCAAAACACTCCGACCCTGGACAGACCTCTGCTTTTTACGGGCAGGAGTGCCCCTGCAGCAGGTGTCCCGACGCGTCCTGGTCACAACCGACTCCTCCCGGTCTGGGTGGGGTGCCGTGTGCAGCGGGCACGCAGCAGCAGGCCGTTGGAAAGGGGCCCTGCTGCGTTGGCACATCAACTGCCTGGAGTTGCTGACCGTCCTTCTTGCTCTCAGGAAGTTCCTCCCATTAGTTCAGGACAAACACGTCCTCATGAGATCGGACAGCACCACGGTGGTGGCGTACATAAATTACCAAGGCGGCGTACGCTCCCGCCACATGTCACAACTCGCCCGCCGTCTCCTCCTATGGAGCCAGCAGTGACTCAAGTCACAGCGTGCCACTCACATCCCCGGCAAGCTCAACGTCGTAGCGGACGCGCTATCACGACAACGCCTGCCCGGCAGGGAGTGGAGGCTTCACCCCCAGTCGGTCCAGCTGATTTGGGAACGGTTTGGCAAGGCCCAGGTAGACCTGTTCGCCTCCCAGGAAACCTCCCACTGCCCGCTCTGGTACGCCCTAACAGAGGCTCTCCTCTGGACAGACGCGCTGGCACACAGCTGGCCCTCGGGGCTGCGCAAGTACGCATTTCCCTCAGTGAGCCTTTTTGCACCGGTGCTGTGCAAGGTCAGGGAGAACGAGGAGCAAGTCATGCTAGTGGCCCCCTACTGGCCCACTCGGACTTGGTTCTCGGAACTCAGGCTTCTCGCGACAGATCCTCCCTGGCGAATTCCCCTGAGAAAGGACCTCCTCTCTCAGGGACGGGGCACGCTCTGGCACCAGCGCCCAGACCTCTGGAACCTCCACGTCTGGTCCCTGGACGGGATGCGGAAGAGCTAGCCAGCTTACCGGCGACCGTTGTGAATACAATCAACCAAGCCAGAGCCCCCTCTACCAGGCACCTTTACGCCCTAAAGTGGCGCTTGTTCGCAGATTGGTGTTCTTCCCGAACTGAAGACCCGCAGAGATGCGCGATCAAGTCAGTGCTCCTGTTCCTACAGGAGAGGCTGGACAGGAGGCTGTCCCCGTCCACCCTCAAGGTGTATGTTGCCGCCATTGCCGCCCACCACGATCCTGTAGACGGCAAGTCTTTGGGTAAGCACGACCTGATCCTCAGGTTCCTGAGAGGCGCCCGGAGGTTGAATCCCTCCCGGCCAGGCCTAGTTCCGTCATGGGATCTCTCGGTAGTCTTGGCAGGACTCCAGAGACCTCCCTTCGAGCCGCTTGAATCAATTGGACTCACGGCCCTCTCTCTTAAGACAGCCCTGCTGATCGCGCTCGCCTCTATCAAGAGGGTCGGGGACCTGCAAGCGTTCTCTGTCAGCGACACTTGTCTGGAGTTCGGTCCGGCAGATACGTCTGTGATCCTAAGACCGCAACCGGGCTATGTGCCCAAGGTTCCTACCACACCATTCCGAGATCAGGTAGTGAACCTGCAAGCGCTGCCCCGGGAGGAGGCAGACCCAGCCCTTTCGTTGCTATGTCCAGTGTGCGCCCTGCGCATTTACCTGGACCGCACACAGAGCACCAGACGCTCTGAGCAGCTCTTTGTCTGCTTTGGGGGATGGCAGAAAGGGAACGCCGTCTCCAAACAGAGGCTCGCCCACTGGGTTGTTGACGCCATCACACTGGCTTATCACACTCAGGCCGTGCCCCTACCCTTGCGGGTCCGAGCTCACTCAACAAGGGGTGTTGCGTCCTCGTGGGCACTGGCCAAAGGCACCTCCCTAGCAGACATCTGTAGAGCCGCGGGTTGGGCAACCTCCGCGTTGAGTCGGTTGCGTCTCGTGTTTTGTCAGTTCCGAGCCCGTAGAACTCAGTAACACGTAGACTGACCGGCCGGGTGGATCGCTTGCGCCCAGCGCCCTTTTCCTGACGTCAAGGTTAAGTAGTGCGCCTTTTTTCCCAGGGCGCCCCACCCCGAGTCGGGACCCTGGTCGATTCCTCCCCAGCCCTCCGGGTCCGCGGTTCAGCGGAGGAACTCGCCGACCCAAGCCACTGCGGGTACCCTGATGGCTACCCTGTACTGGTATAGATGATCCACAGGTAAGGCCTCCTGCTCGGACTCCCCCTGTGTGTAATTCCACGGTTCTGTCCCCTTACGAGCAGACCCCGTGTCTCCCTTAGGCAGTTACAGCTGCCCGGTCGCCGTGCTGTAGCAACTCCCCTTGCGAGGCTGGATCTACCACCGCACCATACTTTCCACACGAGCCCCAAGACGGCCGTGTGACGTGTCTACCACTTTTCCTCCCCAAGAAAAAGGGCAGGTGTGGTCTCCGCAGAGTCTGGGTAAGACCCCCTTCCCTATATGCGTCTAAGGGCCCCGGCCGTGATTGCTCTATGCGAAAAACATAGAGAGAAAAGAGGCCCAGCCAGGCTGGCCCGTTCCCATGTTGGCAAACATCGCCTTGTTCCCCTCCCAGGGTAACTAGAAGGATCCCGATGTTCTTATGGGGCATTGGGAAAGGGTACGTGCAGCCATGTACAGATGATGCGCGGCACTGGATGAAATCCCTGCCCGCCTCTGTATCGGCGGTTCACGTACACGGTTCAGCGCATGGCAAGATTGGAATGGGTCCCCTAGTGTCGCTTCTCCGACACAACGTGGAGAGAGCGACAGAAGTGGAACGTTTGGTTACGTATGTAACCTCCGTTTCCCGAGGGAGGGAACGACACGTTGTGTCTTTCCTCCGCCATGTCGCTGAACCGAGCCACTGTTGTGGCCGGACCATTTCCGGCTCCTCAGAAAAATCCTGAATGAACTCCCGTATTTGCGCCGCTTAAATACCCGTATGTCCGGGGGCGGGACATGCAAATACTGGCTGCCAACTCTCATTGGCCTTTTTTCATAGCTCAGAGGTGGATATCGGCGCTCAAGAGAGACCCCTAGGTTCGCTTCTCCGACACAACGTGTCGTTCCCTCCCTCGGGGAACGAAGGTTACATACGTAACCAAAAGTTTTCTTTAACGTGTAAAAATGCAGAAAGTTTTTTGTGAGGGTTAGGCTTAGGGATAGGGTTAGACACTGTTATTTGACACTTTCACTCATTAATTAAAGTAATCATGGCTGACTAAATTTGTACAATGTCTAATCCTGCATCCAAGCCGCTAGGTGTCAGTGTAAATCCAAGATGACACAAAGAAAAACGTTACTGAGTCCACCTTTAAATGATTGGAAAACAAGTTGATTGGCTACCTGATTACAAGTCAAACGACCTATAAAGTTACACAATGCGAGCCGATTGGCTTGACATATCACATGTGAGCAAGCTGATTGGCTAACAGATTACAAGTTCAAAGAACCTATCAGCTTGTGCCATAGAGCTTCATGCTTGAACTTCTAAGAATAATAATAAGATTTTACATTTACATTTATGCATTTGGCAATATAAAAATACATGCTTTCGGTGAATATATCTTAAGTTGATTTTTTTCTACTCTACTTTTTTAAAGCATAAATCTCACTAGGATTTTGTTGGACAATTTGAACATGGTATACTTAATTAAATATTCTATAAAAACAAGACTTAAAAGGATATTCTCTCATCATTTACTTACAGATCATCAATTCTCTCATCATTTACTTACAGATCAAAATGTAAGTCCCTTTTACTATCAATCCTCATTTTCACATTCTGCTTCTTTTGTTTTTGACGATTCACATTCTTTCTGCGTATCGCCACCTACTGGCCAGAGAGGAGAATTTATAGTAAAAACAATTAAATATTGATTTGTTACTCACCCACACCTATCATATCAATTCTGTAGACATGGATTTAACAACTGGAGTCATATGGATTACTTTTATGCTGTGTTTATGTGCATTTTGGAGCTTAAAATTTTGGTTTTGCGTTTTATGGACCTACAGAGCTGAAATATTCTTTGTTTGTGTTCAGCAGAAGAAAGTCACACATCTGGGACAGCATGAGTTTGAGTAAATGATAAGAGAATTTGTATTTTTCTTTGACGATGATATTTTAAAAATAAATTGATCTTGATTTTGGTCTTTTTTTACTGGAAATATATTTGTGTGCCTTATAGTGTATATTTGTTATAGACTGTTATAGTCTAACATTTTGTTAATTTTGTTATTTAATTACTTGTTGACAATCAAACATTGCTGACTACTGTTTTTAATCATATGTTGTAATATTCATCATTAAAACATTCTCCTTATCAACATTCTTTTGTAATTTTGTATTATAAATATGTCATTTGTTTTCTTAGGATTATAATCGTTCCCTTTCCTCCTCAGTTTCCCCTTTCCATTTTTTTTTCCTAATAGAATTTGCCTTCAGCATGTCTCACAAACAGCCGAAGAAGAAGAGGTCACACTCAGGAATGTGTGTGTGTGTGTGTGTGTGAGGGGGAGATAATTGCATCTGCGTGACGGCTTAAGCTGGCGGCACTTCCTTACAGTTTAAATGGTGACTAATTAGTGCTATGAGAGTGAATGCAACATGCTCACATGCACATAAGGGAGACCAGGGTTGGTTGGCACACTTCTCATACTTTGTTGAATATCTGTGGTGAAACAAATGTTAAGATTCTACAAGTTCTTTGATAAAAAACAAACACATTCAATGTCACCAAATATTACTGACTTTTGATAATTAATGGTCAGTGTTGGGGAGTAACAGAATACATGTTATTGGATTACATCTTTAAAATACAAAATATTAGTAACTGTATTCCACTACAGTTACAATTTAAATTAAATTTCACATTGCTTCCTTCAAAGGTGAAGGGAAGTTTACTCGAAATTGGTGTCCGGAGAAGGAAAACACGAGGACAATTGCTTTTCAGACCGTACATGCAATGGGGATTTTTCGCAAGCACAGTGACACGATTTAAGTTTTTCATCCGTTTCAGTGTGGACAAGCAACTTTTGAAAAACGCTTGAAAAAGATAGTGTGGACGGACGCAGTTCAATTCAAATGTATCCGGATTAATGTAGACGTAGACTAAGAATGCAAAAACAACCAACATTGAGAAACAGACATTCTTATAATGTGATACATTCATACGAGCAGACAAAACTGTGCTAAAATTGTTATAAGTGAAAACGTGGACATGATGTCATTGAGGAAAAAGATGTGGTTGTGTTCACTCTCTGGGGCTTTGAAGTAAGTTTGGAGCAGCAGAAATACATATCCTTGTGTAAATTGTCATGTGAACATTTAGTTTTAGTTTGCTATTTGTAGCCCTTTTACCTGCACATGTTACTAACCACAATTATAATTTTTTAAATGATTTAAATCAAGTTTGATCAATACATATATATATATATATTCTCTAGTAAGACCTTTGATATTAGGGCAAAGATATACTGCAATAATCGCATTCATGATGAAATTTAAAAAAAAAATGTCCTGTAAAAATACATGATTAAATGGTTAAAACAAGATAAATTGAGAACCGGCTTAGCAATATAAATAATATTTAATGAAATAAAAAGACACACACACAAACACATAAAGGGCAGCTGCCCGTAATGCGTCATTTCAGCCTGGCCCTGCCCCTCTCCGCTCTGCACTCCTCACGGTGTTGCCTCAGGCCAAGGAGCCCCCGGCATGAAGTACCCCCCCCTCTCTTTCCCGTCTGCCGGCTGGTCATCCCCGCCTTCCTCGACCTGGGAGAAGACAGGAGGGGAAAAACAACAACAAAAAAAATCTAAATAGGCGAGGGAAAAGGCCAACACGGGGTGACAGAGAGAGAAAGAGAGAAGAAGCTCACTCACCGGTTCTCTGATGTGCCGTTGCATGGTCCCCGATCACTCCTCCACACTCTCAGGCGGACAACAGCCGCTCCTCCCTGGGCGGAACGGAGTCAAACCTCCGACCCCCAGTGGACCGAATGCCCCTCCGCTTTTCTGGTGGAACGTGGGACACATCCAGGCGGTTGGGGAGTCGCTTCCCTCCTCCCCTCGCGGGCGACAGTCTTCTCTCGACCCCTCTGTGTTTCTGGGGTACGGTAGGGCACTCCTCCGCCCCTGGCAGCGGACTTACACTGACACCTCGCGGCTTGGATGCAGCATTTTTTTTAATTGATCGTTTTCAGTTTCTGATGCCATTGTAGAAATGTAGTATTCACAGTCAGCCATGATTACTTTAATCAATGAGAGAAAGTGTCAAATAACAGGACGTTTACTGAGATTAAGCGAGTAGTATTTGGCTGGTCATGTGATTCTAACATGGCAGCCCCCATGTGCGGACCCTCTCAATGTAGAACAAAACAGCTTTTATAAGGTTACTGATATGACTGGAGTCTTTATTTTAATGTGAGTGGTCATGATTGTATACATATATTGCAAAATTACAATTCATGTCTTTTAGAGTTTTTTAATGAGAAAAAATTTCTTATTGCACCTTTAAATACACTATATTTGTTATTTTTAATTTTTTTCATTTGTCTACTATAGCCATAAAATATTAAACATCTATCAAATATGTTTTAGGCGAAGTTCAATATAAGCGGTACAAGGAAGACATTAAAAAACAGAACAAATATAAAACCTATAAGAACTTAAAGGTGCAGTATGTAACAATTTTAAGTAATATTCACTTTTTTTTTTGGTGCTAATTTGTGATGGCTTGTAGTGCAACTTAAAAAATGAGCCCTTCCCAGACTTCATAGGTTGCCTATTAAAGCCTGTAGACCGATATTCATGCGAAGGGAGCAGGTCGGTTTTGCTGGGAAAATCCAAAGGATGTGATGTTTATTGCCACTCCCAAGATCCTTGACTCAGTGCTTCTCTTCTGCTATTCAACATCTACAACATACTGCAACACTAGGTAACGTTATCTTAGAGATAGAATCCAGCAAACATCCGGCTCCCAGCACAACTCCTAAACAAACACAACTCCTACTCCTCAGAGTAAGCAAAAAAACAACAACATTTATCTACTGAATTCCATCCGGCTAAGTGGGAATGTGATCGTGGTCTAGCGAAACCTAGAGTGAACATTGGAAGGGCATTTGATTCCTGGGCCAGTTCCGCAAACTTACCTGTTTGTACCTGACAACACACGGGATGAAACCGGCTCAACCCGGAGATTGTAGAACCTCGCAAAGGGATTGGGTGTTCCCCAGCCTGCTGCTCTGCAGATGTCTGCTAAAGAGGTGCCATTGGTCAGGGCCCAGGAGGCCACCACACTCCTGGTAGAGTGTGCTCGTAGCCCCAAGGGGTGTGTGGCATGTTCTGGCTGTGATATGCCAAAGCAATGGCGTCAATGACCCAGTGGGCGATCCTCTGTTTGGAGACAGTTCTCCCTTTCCGTTGTCCTCCGAAGCAAACAAAGAACTGCTCAGAGCGTCTAAAGCTCTGCGTGCAATCCAAATAGAAGCGCAAAGCATGCACTGGACACAGGAACAACAAGGCTGGATCTGCCTCCTCCTGGGGCAGCACTTGCAGGTTCACCACCTGAAACGGGGTCGTGGGAACCTCGGCACATAGCCCGGTCAGGGTCTCAGGACCACGTGAGAGTATTCTGGACTGAACTCCAGGCATGTGTCGCTGACAGAGAACGCCTGCAGGTCCCCTACCCTCTTGATGGACGTGAGCGCAGTCAGGAGGGCATCTTCAAAGAGACCACCTTTAGCTTAACTGACTCCAGGGGCTCAAAAAGGGCTCCCCGCAGGCACCACAGGACCACAGAGAGATCCCATGAGGGAATGAGGCACGGTCTGGGAGGATTCAGCCACCTCGTGCCACTAAGCAACCTGATGATCAGGTCGTGCTTCCAGAGAGACTTACCGTCAACTGCATCGTGGTGCGCTGTTATAGTGGCCACGTACACCTTCAAGGTGGAGGGTGACAGCCGCCCCTCCAGCCTCTCCTGCAGGAAGGAAAGCACTGACCCGACTGTGCATTTCTGGGGGTCGTCGCATTGCAAAGAACACCACTTAGCGAACAGATGGCACTTCAAGGCATACAGGCACCTCATAGAGGGCACCCTAGCCTGAGTGATATTGTCTACCACAGGGTCTTCCGCGTCCCATCCAAGGGCCAGACATGAAGATTCCAGAGGTCTGGCCACTAGTGCCAGATGGTGCCCCGTCCCTGAGAGGGGAATTCACTCACTGAGGGGTTTTACAAGGAATATTAACAAGGAAAAGAGAAAATCACTCACTACTTTTGGCCGAATAACTTGAGTAGCTTTAGAAGTATTAATGTAATAGAATAATAATATTATATTTTTTTAAAATATTGTTCGTTTTTTAATAATACTGACCCCTGATGTAGAGAGTATGTTTATTGGTATAATAAATCAATAAATAAATAAAATAATTTATAATTATGCTAAACATAGAAAAGTATCAATATTTGCAGAGCAATACTTCAGGTAGAACATTACACCTGTCACAAACTTCAGAAAATTGTGCATCATGCATTAGAATGAGAACACAACCATTTCTTGGCCTAAAAGCTACAAGAACTAAATGTTGAACATTGCATCTCAAAAGGAGTACAATGTGCCCCCCCATGTGCTACTTAAAGAAATAATTCACACAAAAATAAAAATTCTCTCATTATTTACTCATCCCAGATGTGCATGACATTCTTCAGAACACAAATTAAGATTTTTAGAAGAATATTTCAGCTCTGTAGGCCATTCAATGTAACTGAAGGGGTGCCAAAATTGTGACTCTCCAAAAAGCACATAAAAACAGCATAAAAGTAATACATACAACTCCAGTGGTTTTTTCCATGACTTCGGCATTGCTATGACAGGTGTGGATGAGAAACAGATCAATATTTAAGTACATTTTTGCTAGAAATTCTTCTCTCTGCCCGGTAGGTGGCGATATGCATGAAGAATGTGAATCACCAAAAACACAAGAAAGTGACAGTTCAAGTGGAGATTGACTTAGCAGGGAGGAGACTTAACAGTAAAAAAGGAATTCAATATTGATCTGTTTCTCACCACATCTATCATATCACTTCTGAAGACATGGATTAAACCACTGGAAGCATATGGATTAGACTACTTTTATGCTGATTTATGTGATTTGTGGAGCTTCAATATTTTAGCACCGATTCACATTCATTGTATGGACCAAAAGAGCTGAGATACTCTTCTAAAAATCTTAATTTGTGTTCTGCAGAAGAAAGAAAGTCATACAGCTTCTCAGGATGGCATGAGGGTGATTAAATGATGAGAGAATTTTCATTTTTGGGTGAATTATTATTTTTAAGCGTGATGTAGCCCCTGAACCAAACAACTTTTCCCATGCCTACTCTACCTCCTCTATTGTGCAGGACATGACGCGCCAAGTGATCCTGCTTATTTATAATTTTTTTGTATTCCTTGCATTATTTGAACATGTTTTATGCACAACAATAACACTCTGTCAGCATTAAGGGAAATTTTGAACCTACACTTAAACTGATTTTAATGTAATTGTTTCATACATTATGATTTAAAATGGAGATCAGTGTTCATTATAATGGGGCATAGGTTTTGCAACTCGGTACTCAATACTCACTACTCATGAGTAATTTTAAATGAGCTACTCTTTTACTCATACTTGATTAGTTTTTAGGACAGCTACTTTTACTCTACTCACACAAAATTTTTGGTAAGTAACAGCACTTCTACTTGAGTATGATTTTTCAGTATAATTTCCACCCCTGTCAGCCAGGTGCAAAAAGTCTTATCACTTAGAAAAGTAGTGCACTTCTCCTCAGCAACCTGTACAAAGTCATGTCCATTCCACAAAGTGTATGAGACAATTTACATGCCAAAAGGTAAATACTTTTTATTCCACAGTATAATAGATGACAGACGTTCTAAGGTGTGCAATTATTTTTCAAGTAAACCCACGGCCATGAATTAGTTCCAGGTCTTGACCGATTAACGGTTGCATATCACTTCGTCAAATTATTTTAGTTATTTCAAAGAGCCCTACAGGCTACCACAAAAACACACACACACACCTTCATGCTACCACAGCAAAATAACCATATAAACAAAGACATTGGTTAAAGTAAAGCGGTTAAGAACATTAAACAATGTCTATAATATCCTACATTTATTTCAATTTCAGTTGGAAAGTGCCCTTGCACTCCTCGTCTCAACCGCACTTACACACGCTCACACAAATACATACTCACACACGCACTACCTTATTACTCTTCTGCCGAAAATCAGAGCATCCTCCATTGATAGTTCTAAAGTGGCGTTTTCGAACTATCAACAAATGGTTGACCTGTATCAAAGCTAGATACACTTGAAAAAGCAGTTTCTATATTATCTGAAATATATGTGGGAAACACCCTCAAGCATACCCTCCCTCTCTCTTTAGCTCTCACACATGTGGACACACATACATTACAAGCCTTATGCACACACTTTTGAGCGAAAAGCACAGCTGCATCTCAGTGGGGTTGAAAAGAGTTAACATCGTTAAAGTTTACATTGGAGAAGCTATATACAAAAATGGCGACACTCACTGCTGCTGAGAAGTGCATAAACTTACATCTTGGCTATTTTGAAGAAATGTTACGGGAGCTGCAACAAAAAAGGTAATCCCAGAAGCGATCTCTCTCAGTTTCTGAGTTTCCATCTTTCAATCCCTCAAACACACACACACACACACACACACACACACACACACACACACACACACTAACGTGTGCTCCAGTAAAGCAATGCATCCTCCGTTGCTAGTTTTAAAGTGACGTTTTCGAAATAAAAACGAAAGCTCTGACTGTATCAAAGCAAGACGCTGAGTCCGTGATGGAAGAAAGTGGTTCCACTCTCTAGAGTGTTTTAGGGATGAAAAACAGAAAGTGTCTTGAAATAATACCCTGAATGATGTCTTAAAGTGTGGTAAACTTGGTGTAAGTGGAATAATTGGCTCTGGCCAATTGATTTACTGAAACATAATGCACCTCGGTTGTATGTTATTTTTCAATAATTGAATGGTCCATTGTCAATTATTCCTTATATAAAGGTTTAGAGGTTTGTTCAAATTACTAACCCTATTATGGAAAAAAGTAGTGGTTTCTTAGCAGCCAACACTAAAATATTCATATAAACACTAACATAGAAATGGGCATGGTTAAAATGCATTTGCCAAGAAAGACTTTATATAAGTAATGCATGTAAGCACACACACATACACACACACAAATTCCAGAGGCATGAATAAGTTGAAGAGTGGGTAAAGGGTGTCAAGCACATATCTACTCCAGATATTATCACAGTTTCCTCCCTTTACAGTGAGCCTCCCTCAATCCATCTCTCTATGTCCGAACACACATTCTCTAGAGTCTCTTCCTCGCCCATGCTTGCTCCTGTTCTGTTGCGATAAATTGCGCACAAATTTACGTCACATCTTTGTTCTGTGTGACAGATAATTCAGTTCATTTTCAATGCCGTGCCAGACCTAAATGAATAACCGCTGGCAGCTAATTAAAAATCACGCTTTTACCAATTTCTCAACTGATTTTGCAGCACATACTGAATAATAGTGAACACAGAATGCTTTTTAAAGGTTTCTATGTATGTACACATACTAACAGCAAAAAACAGTAGTACTGAAAAGAATTACTGTATTCCTTGAAAAACATCCAAAGCTTTTATATGGCTAGTTAGATCCAATGAGTACATACCCAAGACCAACTGAATACTCCAACCCCTCTGTCAGTCATATAACAAAAGCTAACAATGGAAAGAGTTACACTGCAGTTCTTTGGCATTATTGTTTTAACATAAATAGTCCGCTTTAAGTGCTTTAGGGGGCGTTTGGTCTGTCCTTATTGTTGCCTGCGGAGAAAGAGATCCAGTAGTTGATTAATGGGCTGGGTGTAAACAAAGCCCTTAAAACAAAAGCGTGAGTGTAAAGAATTAAGATAAGAAGGAACCGCAGACAAGTTTGCCTTCATCTCTCTTTTGCTAATGACAACTACTGTCGCTTGCCATCTACTAAGGCACAGCGCAATACAGCAGAGAATTAGTGTACATGGGCAGAAATAAGTGTGAGAGGTCTAAAGAGGCAAATCTAAAGAGGCAGGTACCCCTTGAAATAAAAATGTTTGAGATGTGTGGCTTTACTCCATGTCTATTAGCTTTGAGGTCATCTACACACTAGCATACATCTAAAAAGCTGGTAAAATGAATTGATCAGATAAACACATTTAAAATTTACAGTGTTTCTCTTCTGGGAAAATTACCTTTACATTTACATTTATGCATTTGCCAGACGCTTTTATCCAAAGCGACTTACAGTGCACTTATTACAGGGACAATCCCCCGGAGCAACCTGGAGTTAAGTGTCTTGCTCAAGGACACAATGGTGGTGGCCGTGGGGATCGAACCAGTAACCTTCTGATTAACAGTTATGTGCTTTAGCCCACTATGCCACCACCACTCCAATGGGCCAAAATCATTGATGACTTATCTTGGACTAATGGGTGTATCCAAATTTTTGTCCAATAAAGTGCTGTGCCAGATCTAAATGAAGAACTCTGGAATGAGATCCCTCCCAATTAATACCAATTATATCTGACCAGCAATGACAAGTAGGTAATTACTGTTAAAGGCTGTTATGAAAACATTTTAAAAAAGGGACGACCCCCACCCCAACTTCCTGTTTCAATAAGAGATACAGTATGTAAACACTGGAAAGAAAAGTGCACTCGTCAATCAATTTCATGGGATATTTTAACTAACTGTCTTCATTTTTGAAAGTATAAAAATAAATAAGTAGAAAACAAGGCAAGGCAAAACAAGGCAACATCCTTATGATATAACCACATTGAATTTCTAAACCATCGTTTTGAAATTACAAGGTACATGTTTTGAAGATTTTAAACATTCTATCAGACAAAGGTGTTGTCGTCATGTCATGTGTCCATAAGCCTCTTAAAATCATCGAATTTACAAGACTACATTTGGAATTTACGAGAATACATTTGGTCAAAAAGAGATATTCGGAAATGCAGACAGGCCCTACTGCTTTAAACTATTTCTATTCCCCAGTAACCCATATGCTTATAGCATGGTTTATATTGATGAATAAAAGGTTTCAGGAGCAGCTCCTTGAGTCTCCTAGCAACACACCAGGAGCCCGTGGCAGACTGTTACATTTCCATCCCTTGATTTCTTCTTCTTCAATTGAGAAAGCTTTCATGTTAGGAAATATGAATTTGAGAGGCCAATCTGCCCAGCCCACCACCACCCACACATTAAGGCCCCGTCATACTTCATACGAAAATGAAGAACAAACAGGTATGACATCATTTTGAACAAAAGCTGGCCGAAACTAAGGTGTTTTTGAGTTTGTTTTGGTGGTTCGTAACAGCTCGCAGTGAAACACTTTCAGAAAATTTGTACAGGCTGCTAAACACTTAGATATGCCTCTTATCATCATTCTTTTGTCTGTATGCTTCCCATTAACACTCTTTTATGCACTCAAATTTACAGTCATCATAAATTTCACTAATAGAGTGTAACTGGTTCATATTATGGTCACATATACTCAGGGTTGGCAGGGTTACTTTTGAAATGTATTCCACAACATATTACTGAATACATGTCCTAAAATGTAATTTGTAAAGTATTTCGTTAGATTACTCAAGGCCAGTAACATATTCTAAATACTTTGGATTACTTCTAGAGCACTGGTCGATTTTTTTCACTTGATTTGACTATAAAAACTCTGCCAGTACAGTAAGACAAAATACACATGTTAAAAATACATTCTCTGAAAAAACTAAATATCTTATCCAGTGTTGTTTCTAAAACAAGATCAATCAAATTGATTTTGTTTTAAGGATTTTTTGATATTTTTACAGGAAAACAATCAAACAATTATTATCAAGAATAAAATTTTTGCCCAAATATCAAAGGTCTTACTAGAAAAAAGTAATTACGATCCAATGTGAATTTCCTTGATAACAAATATGATCGTGTCTGTTAACATGTGCATGTAAAATGGCTAGAAATAGCATTTAGCTTAGCGTAAAGCTAACAATTTACACAAGGTTTATTTCTATTTCTTCTGCTCCAAACTTACTTCAAACTTACTTCTCTGTCTGCTTGTATGAATGTAACACATCATAAGAAAATGTTTCACTGCTGTTCAAATGCACTTTGGATCGCATCATTTACATGGATAAATGTTTTCCATCTGAAAGGACTAAATATTAAATGAAACAAATGACAATAAAATGCAAAGTAATCTATTGAGTAATCAAAATACTTTTTGAATGTAACTGTATTACTTTAAATCAAGTTTCTGATCTCATGTGAATTCTACTCATATAATGATGCATGAAGTCATTAAAAATACATCATGTAATGTCACACTAGTTGATGTTTAACACATTGAAAAATCAAATTAATTCAATTGTGGACATTAGTTCCACACAATTAAAGTGAGTTTCTACTCTACTCAAATACTTTGTGTGGTGAAAACCTAAATTAATTGAGTTAAAGTAACTTAAATTTGACCTGTTCAAATAACTCTATTGAACCTTTCAGGTTGTTGCTAGCTAGCAACAAACACATTAGCATATTATATATATATTGTTGTACCGTATGACAGATATTGGACTGCTGAGAGTTTACAGATCCCCAATCAGTCATTAAACTGATGATCCCTCTGTATTAACTTAAGTAATACACACTAGCGATGGGTCATTCGTGAACGATTTGAACGACTCGGACAAGAAGATTCCAGAGGTGAACTAATTTTTCTCTTTCTCATAATTTTCCCTTGGCTGCATTATCTTTTTTCCTTATTAGGACTGTAATCAAAGTTTGTGTAAGTAGACGTGTTAGTGGGATTTGGCTATTGAAAATTTTATATTCTAATTTAATTCTGCTCAAATGAACGAAATTAACACAATTACCTGAATAAGATTTGTTGATTTTGCTGAACGAGACTCAAAGATCCAAGTCAGTAAAATTATCCGATATTCCCATCACTAATATTCACGATTTTTTAATAGTAATGCACCCAACCATGATTTAACCATTAGCTCCACTCTTCTCCAATTTGGTAACCTCCAAAAACATTCAACATGACAGAACCTCCTCTAAATCCCAACACAACAGAACATAAAACACATTTTGAAAAGTTTAAATAATTTTAAAAAATGACTCTCAATCCAGTGGGTGCTGGAAATCCCCTGCCGGGTTTCGGCAATACATTGATTGAACATAGATGGATTGAACACAATTAAATTAAGTTGAGACCAAATGCTAAAAGAATTGTGTTACATTAGCTCATTTTAAATAAGTTAATTGAACAAGCGGTAAAAACTACATTGAGTCAACAACATCTGTTAGCAGGGCCGGCGCTACCTATAGGCGAACTAGGCTGTTGCCTAGGGCCTCGGCCTTGGAGGCAGGGCCTCCAAAACATACACATGCTTATCCACCAATCAAGAGCGGCAAAATACTATGCTGTTTGTCCATTGGATATAACAATTGTCATTCACCTGTAGTTAAACCAATTAATATCACCGTTTACATGCGAGTCACTCCCAACCTCTGAATTTATGAATGAAGAGATTGTAGATGAATAAAATCCAACTTTTCTGCAAATTTATCTGATGGCTCGAGCTGAACTCATCCTTCAGGGGCTGCTAAGCGTAAGGCTAAGCAGGCACGCAAAGAAAGTGCAGCTCGTGATTCAGGTATCATCTATTTTTGAGTGATTGTAATGTATTGTAAAAAATAAACTGATTCTAACGATCAGCGTCATTTTGAGATAGATCATTTGACGGTTATTTCCAGTTCAAAAGAGCGCGAGCACCGTTGATGGACTGAATTCGCTTCTGACACTTTGAATCCGAGCGTATGTAGCTACAATCGATTTCCAGCCCTAGTCAGGAGCTGACTCGCAAAATACTACAGAAAAAGTAAAGTTTGTCAGTCAAAGAGCAAACGCACTATACTAAAGCATTGTTTATTAAGTTTTAAAACAGTCTGTATATCTTCTAAAACGCAGATGTTTAGCCTACATTAACTGCTCTAGTCTATCATAATAGACTATAGACCATAATAGACTTCATTTTTTTCGTTTTCCAATCATAAATACTGTTGCAATATTTATTGAAAATAAATATGCAATCTTAAGCATATGAATAAGCACACAATTACAGTTGACGAAATTAACTTGTCTTTTCACTTCCACTAGCAGCTGATTTGTGTATCATAAGGTATTTCTCTACAATACATACCTAATATGACTATATTTAGTCTATCAAAATCAAAACTGTTCATTATCCCAAATAGTGGGTTAGTGTTTTACCATAAATAAATTACTGAACAAATAACTGCAAAAAACTTCCTGACTGCTAAAAAAAAAAAAAAGATGACTTTTCAGATGATTTTTTTTGTTTACCTTAATATGCACATTTAAGTAAAAATATAAAAATACTGATAACAGGTTTTGTATAAATAAAATGGTTAGGAATCATATTTGTTTTCAAGTCTTTTTTATTAAATGATGTTTTATTAACAAAGTTCGGGAGGAGCACATTCAGATAATCAACGAGATAAGAGGTATATATACTGCAGACTTACCTCTGTTCATTGACAGTTTATCAGCATCCCTCCACCACCCCCATCTCCTCACTTTGATTTTTAATAATCTCTTATTGGATGTAAACAACACAATCCAAAATACAATGCTATCCAATGTAATACTGTGTAAATCTGGCCAAAATTCAGAGCCTGGAGCCCTCCCCTGGACAGCATGCCAAATACGCATAATCTTTACTCTATTTAATTTGATGTAAGTGTGAACTCGTGAATTCTGAAAGTGACCGTTAGAAATCTACATCATTTCATAGCAATGTGATCATATCACTTTATGATAACTATGTTGAATATCACTTGGACTTTACACAATATGTTCTCATCTCAAACATAAATGTATTTAGTTAATTTCAAGTGTACTGGTTTCATATTTTCAATAGAGCTGCTTTCACTTTTTTTCAGTGCATGTGGTCTTGTGCGTCCTAATATTTAAATGCTCCTCTAAACGCCTTCCCCAATGGTGTGGCCAGTGACTGAATGTTTGCAAAAAGTATACAGCTGTATCTAACTACTTTTTGGCTCTCAGCGAAGAATGAAGTACTTCACTGTGAGTATATCAGAGCCTTTATTCTGTACACACACACACACACACACACACACACACACACACACACACACACACACACACACACACAGAGTCTCCTTGCACCCCCCAAAGCAATGTCAAGGCCTGTTGCCCTGCTGTCGAAGGGTATTGGCCTCATGTGCTTTACCCAGCAGCAACTGTTCTTTGAATGGGAGCCAACATAAAATGAGGCATATCAGAGTGACTGCTCATGGCCGGCAGTGAACATGAGGGTGTACTGAGAAGCATGTGGAGATCAGGTAGAATCTAAAAGAAGGAGACAGAGAAGGAGGGTGAGAGAAAGACAAAGAGAGGGAGAGAGAGAGAGAGCGAGAGAGAGATACAATGGCTAGAAAGCTGTCATGAGCCACTCTCTTGTGTCTCTAAAGAATATGTTTGAAATGAATGAAACTACAGTACAAGATTGTAGATGGAAATGTTCAGCAGCTTGAGAGTGAGATATCCTTCACCTTATGTCTGATAATATAGGTGGTGGCCCGAGTTTGTTAACCTTATATTGATTTTCTCTTTCACTGCAAAAAAACAACAACAAAAACTTAACAAAACAAGACACTTTTTTTTGTCTTAATTTCTGCTGGTAAAATAAAATACAAATAAATTATAAATTATATATATAAAAAAAATATTTGAGAAGCCGAATGCAATATGATATTAAAATATTTTATATGGGGTTAGATTAATAAACTTGTTTCCCTTTAGAATCAAGTTTTTTTTTTCTTAACCCATTGGCAATTTGTCACGAACACCGACGAGGGCGTCTCCCTCCCTGGCCTCCGGAGATCGCACTCGCCCGAGTACTACTGCCCTGATTGTTCCCAGCTGCTTCTCATTACCCGTCTATTTAACCGTGCCTGTGAATTCCTTCCTCGCGAAGTCTTGTTAACCCCGGCCACATTACTGAGCGTGTTTATTTCTAGTCTTGATTTTCCTGTGTACCAACCTAGTCTGTTTCCCTCGACCACTGTAGTTTGCCGCCTGCCTAGTTAATTCCTGCCTGTTTACCGCTTCTCTATAGTTCGCTGCCTGCCCTGACCCACAGCCTGTCCCAGTTACGAGCCTGCCTGTCCTCTCTCACTCACTGTTTGACTGTTTCTGACCCTGCCTGTTTGACCTGAGTTTGCACTGCCTAATAAACCGCAATGGATCCCAGCCAACCTGAGTCTGCGTCACAGAAGACTTCGCCAGCTATCGATCCAGCGATGATTGCCCGCATGTCGGAGGAACTCTCAGCTCAAGCAAACCGGTTGTCCGCCCAACATCACCAGCTCGGGCGGCTCACAGCGGCCATAGAGGAGATCGTGCGCACCTTCTAGGCTTCGCACCAACCCCCACCGGCGCCTGCTCCCGTGCCCGCAGCCGTTGCGCCTCTGCCCAGCCTAGCGCCCGCAGCCGCACCGAACCTCCAACCCTCCGCCAGCCCTCGCCTGGCGCTTCCAGAGAAATTCGACGGCACGCTCTCTAAATGCAGGGGCTTCATTATGCAGTGCTCGATTTTTCTTACGCAACAACCGGCGCTGTACCCACCGATGAAAGTAAGATCTTATTTGTCAGCTCGGTGCTCACTGGCCGAGCACTCGACTGGGTGACAGCGGTCTGGACCAACCAGGGGTTCGCGCAATTTACGTTCGACTCATTCATGCAAAGCCTGATTGATGAGTTCGATCACCCAGAGAGTGGCAAGAGCGCCGGAGAGCAGCTGTTGGCGCTCCGCCAGGGAACTCGCACGGCAGCGGATTACGCCCTTACTTTCCGTACGCTTGCCACACAAACTGGCTGGCTCGAATGCACCCTGAAACTCCTCTTCCGGCAGGGGCTGAATACGGACCTCCAGTCGGAGCTGGCCTGTTGCGATGAGGGGATTTCCCTCGATCAGTTCGTCTCGTTGGCCATCCGTGTGGATAACCTCATTCGCTCCAGACGACCGGGCAGATTAACCTTGCAGCCCGCTCCGGCACCCCAGCAGCCCGTAACCTCAGAACCTATGCAACTCGATCGAGCCCACCTAACTCAGGAGGAGAGAGCATGCCGCCTTTCCAACCGCCTTTGCCTGTATTGCGGCCAAGCCGGACACATCCGCGCAACCTGCCCGACACGACCACCCGAACCTCAGCTTCCCGGGGTGAGTATACTGCTCTCTTCCTCTCAACCGGGGACTGTCTTAGGGTGCCTGTTAAGCTCAGAAATTAATCATTCAGTGCGAACACTCAAGGTATGATAGATTCCGGTGCAGCGGGTAACTTCATTGACGAAGGGTTTTGCAAACGGCATAACATTCCCCTAATGCCTTGTCTTCCTCCATTAACAGTGGCGGTGCTAGACGGTCGCCCCCTGGGCACCGGTCGTGTGACCTATACCACCACGGACGTCCTCCTGCAGGTGGGCGTCCTGCAAACTGAGACCGTGCGCCTAAACGTCGTCACTTCCCCCGACCATCCAGTAGTCCTCGGCTACCCCTGGCTCAGACTCCACGACCCATGAATCTCCTGACGCTCCCACCAAATCACGCAGTGGGGGACGGAATGCTCGACCAGATGTCTTAGGACCGTGGTGCCCTCCACCTTGGGGGCCACTAAGGTTCAGAATGACCCCGACGTCGCCTCACAGATACCCCACGAATACGCCGACCTGAGCGAGGCCTTCAGCAGGGCCAAGGCCTCCCTTCTTCCGCCCCACCGGCCGAGTGACTGCGCCATTGAACTAAAACCCGGAGCCGCGCCTCCCCGAGGTCGGATCTTCCCCCTGTCCGAGCCCGAGTCCCTGGCCATGAAGTCCTACATCGAGGAGGAGCTAGCCAAGGGATTCATCCGGCCTTCCACTTCCCCGGCGGCAGCCGGATTCTTCTTCGTGGGCAAGAAGTCAAGTCAAGTGGTTTTTATTGTCGTTTCAACCATATACAGTTAGTACAGTACACAGCAAAACGAGACAACGTTCCTCCAGGACCATGGTGCTACATAAAAACAACAAAGGACCAACATAGGACCACATGAGACAACACAACAAAATAAAATACCTATATAAACTACCTATATATACCTATATAAAGTGCACGTGCAAACATGTGCAAAAAGTACAGGACAGTACAACAAATTACTGACAATGAACAGGACAATAGACAGTGCAGCGCCGACAAGTACACAGTAGTGCAAAAAGATGACAGTTTCTAAAAATGTAAACATAACATACTATGAGATAATGTTCTATGCACATAGCAGTTATTGAGGTAGCAGACAGTTATAAAGTGACAGTTATTAAAGTGCAACTCAGGACACGTGTGTGTCAAACCAGTCTCTGAGTATTGAGAAGTCTGATGGCTTGGGGAAGAAGCTGTTACACAGTCTGGCCGTGAGGGCCCGAATGCTTCGGTACCTCTTGCCAGACGGGAGGAGGGTAAAGAGTTTGTGTGAGGGGTGTGTGGGGTCATCCACAATGCTGGTTGCTTCTATGGATACAGTGTTTTTTGTAAATGTCTTTGATGGAGGGAAGAGAGACCCCAATGATCTTCTCAGCTGTCCTCACTATCCTCTGCAGGGCTTTGCGGTCCGAAGCGGTGCAAGTCCCAAACCAGGCAGTGATGCAGCTGCTCAGGATGCTCTCAATAGTCCCTCTATAGAATGTAGTGAGGATGGGGGTTGGGAGATGTGCTTTCCTCAGCCTTCGAAGAAAGTAGAGACGCTGCTGGGCTTTCTTGGTGATAGAGCTGGTGTTGAGGGACCAGGTGAGGTTCTCCGCCAGGTGAACACCAAGGAATTTGGTGCTCTTGACGATCTCCACAGAGGAGCCGTTGATGTTCAGCGAGTGTGTTCACCTTGTGCTCTCCTAAAGTCAACAACCATCTCTTTTGTTTTGTCGACATTCAGGGACAAGTTGTTGGCTCTACACCAGTTCGTCAGCCGCTGCACCTCCTCTCTGTATGCTGACTCGTTGTTCTTGCTGATGAGACCCACCACGGTCGGTGTCATCGGCGAACTTGATGATGTGATTCGAGCTGTGCATTGCTGCACAGTCGTGAGTCAGCAGAGTGAACAGCAGTGGACTGAGCACACAGCCCTGGGGGCCCCAGTGCTCAGTGTGGTGGTGGTGGAGATGCTGTTCCTGATCCGGACTGACTGAGGTCTCCCAGTCAGGAAGTCCAGGATCCAGTTGCAGAGGGAGGTGTCCAGGCCCAGCAGGTTCAGCTTTCCAATCAGGTGCTGGGGAATGATTGTGTTGAATGCTGAGCTGAAATCTATGAACAGCATTCGAACGTATGAGTCCTTATTGTCTAGGTGGGTGAGGGCCAGATGGAGGGTTGTGGTGATGGCATCGATCCGTTGAGCGGTTTGAACGATCACGCAAACTGCAGTGGGTCTAGTGAGGGGGCAGCTGGGTCTTAATCTGCCTCATGACGAGCCTCTCGAAGCACTTCATGATGATGGGTGTAAGTGCGACGGGACGGTAGTCGTTGAGGCAGGACACTGGAGACTTCTTTGGCATGGGGATGATGGTGGTGGCCTTGAAGCACGTTGGAACAACGGCGCTGCTCAGAGAGATGTTGAAGATGTCGGTAAGAACATCTGCTAGCTGGTCTGCACATCCTCTGAGCACTCTGCCAGGAATGTTGTCTGGTCCAGCAGCCTTCCGTGGGTTGACTCTACGTAGAGTTTTCCTCACATCTGCCGTGATAAGACAGAGCACCTGGTCGTTTGGGAGGAGGGGTGGACTTCCTCGCCATCACGTCGTTCTGCACTTCAAACCGAGCGTAGAAGTCGTTCAGCGCATCTGGAAGGGATGCATCTTTGTCACAGGCAACTGATGTTGTCCTGTAGTTGGTGATGGCCTGGATGCCCTGCCACATGCGCCGCGTGTCACCGCTGTCCTGGAAGTGACTGTGGATTCTCTGGGCGTGCGCGCGCTTTGCCTCTCTGATTGCCCGTGACAGTTTGGCCCTAGCTGTTCTTAGGGCTGCCTTATCGCCTGCTCTGAAGGCGGAGTCTCGGACCTCAGCAGCGTGCGCACCTCCGCAGTCATCCACGGCTTCTGGTTGGAGCGTGTGGTGATGGTCTTGGAGAAAGTGACATCATCAATGCACTTGCTGATGTAGCTGGTCACTGATGCTGTGTATTCCTCCAAGTTGGTAGAATCGCCATATGTTGCAGCCTCCCTGAACATGTGCCAGTCAGTACACTCAAAACAGTCCTGAAGAGCAGAGATGGCTCCTGCTGGCCAGGTTTTCACCTGCTTCTGAAGCGGTTTTGTGCGCCTGACGAGCGGTCTGTATGCTGGAATTAACATAACAGAGATGTGGTCTGAGTAGCCGAGGTGGGGCGGGGCTCCGCCCGTCACGCGCCTGGGATGTTTGTGTAAACAAGATCAAGCTGTTCAGCCCCTCTCGTTGCAAAGTCCACATACTGATGGAATTTAGGGAGCACTGTCTTGAGATTTGCATGGTTGAAATCTCCGCGACAATAAACAGTCCGTCGGGGTGAGCGTTCTGCAGTTCAGCTCATAGCCCCATACAGTTCACAGAGCTTCCTTAGCGTTAGCTTGGGGAATGTAAACTCGGTTATGCAAACAGTGGTGAATTCCCGTGGTAGATAAAAAGGTCTGCATCTAACAGTCACAAGCTCCAACAGCGATGAACAGTAACTAGAGACTAGCATAGAGTTCTTGCACCATTCCGTGTTGATGTAAACACACAAGCCACCACCGTGAGTCTTACCGCAGAGAGCTGTATTTCTGTCGGCACGAAACGAGGCGAGCCCGTCTAGCTGAATGGCGGCATCCGGAACTCTGTCGCTGAGCCACGTCTCCGTGAAAACAAAGACGCAGCAGTCTCTAAACTCACGCTGCGTAGCCTGCTGGAGTCGGATATAGTCCAGTTTATTGTCCAGGGAGCAAACATTTGAGAGCAGGATAGACGGGAGAGCCGGCCGGCTAGGGGTTGTTTTTAGCC
The DNA here is from genome assembly GCF_025860055.1 of Xyrauchen texanus. NCBI lineage: Eukaryota > Metazoa > Chordata > Actinopteri > Cypriniformes > Catostomidae > Xyrauchen > Xyrauchen texanus. The sequence goes on along the minus strand of NC_068278.1, from coordinate 8,764,862 downwards.
TAGCATGGACCCCCGCCCTCTTTCCGCGCTTCCGCTTTCTCGCACACCGCTTACGACGTCCTCTCCCCCGGCCACCGGACGGCACCCTCCGCCCTTGTATTGATTACCGGGGCCTGAACGACATCACTGTCAAGTTCCGGTACCCCCTGCCCCTGCCCCTGGAACAGCTAAGAACCACCAAGATCTATACTAAGCTAGACCTAAGGAGTGCCTACAATCTAATTCGCATCCGGGAGGGGGACGAGTGGAAGACCACCTTTTCCACCACCTGCGGCCTCTACGAATATCTGGTTATGCCGTTCGGATTGTCAAACAGCCAGTCCGTGTTCCAGTCCTTCGTCAATGACGTGTTCAGGGACATGCTCAACCGGTGCCTAATAGTCTACATAGACGACATCTTGATCTACTCCGACTCGATCGAGGAACACGTCAGTCAAGTCAGAACGGTGCTCAAGCGCCTAATCCAACATCAGCTCTACGCCAAGGCCGAGAAATGCGAGTTTCACCTGAGGTCGGTAGCCTTTCTGGGGTATGTTATTAGTCCCGAAGGGGTGGCCACAAGAAGGTGCGGGCCGTCCGGGAGTGGCCCCAGCCCACCACGGTGAAGGAGCTCCAACGTTTTCTGGGCTTTGCTAACTTCTACCGCAGGTTCATCAGGAACTTCAGCGCTGTCGCCTCTCCACTCACCGCCATGGTAAAAGGGGGAACAATTAAACTCTGCTGGTCCGCCGAAGCCCTCCAGGCCCTAGCCCAACTCAAGGAGCGATTCACCACCGCACCCATCCTGCATCACCCCAACCCAGACCTCCCGTTCGTAGTAGAAGTGGACGCCTCCAACACCGGCATAGGTGCCGTGCTCTCCCAGCGTCAGGGCGACCCTCTGAAACTATTCCCCTGTGCCTTCTACTCCCGTAAACTCACCGCTGGCGAACAAAATTACGACGTCGGCAACTCGCGAGCTCTTGGCCATCAAGGCCGCCCTGTAGGAGTGGCGACACTGGCTGGAGGGGGCCAGACACCCGTTCCAGGTTCTCACTGACCACCGCAATCTCGAGTACCTCTGCTCAGCCAAGCGCCTAAACCCCAGACAAGCCAGATGGGCCTTGTTCTTCACCCGATTCGATTTTACCATTACCTACCTCCCAGGGTCCAAGAATACCAATGCCGACTCACTCTCCCGGCAGTACGAAGTCGAACCCCTGAAACCCATGGTCGAACCCATCGTACCCCCCGCGCTCATCCTAGCCCCCGTCCAGTGGGACATCATGGTCGACATCACCCAGGCCAATGCCACCGCTCCGCCGCCTCCCGAGTGTCCACCTGACCGGACATTCATGCCCCCTAGCCTCCGGGAAAGAGTACTCCACTGGGTACATGACGCCCCGCACTCCGTCACCCTGGCATCACTGCCACCACGCGCCTCCTGAGTAACCGCTTTTGGTGGGAGACACTCTCCAAGGACACCACTGACTTCGTCAAGAGTCCCAAGGCAGCCACTGGCCGGACTTCTTCAGCCTCTACCTACACCCCGGCGTCCCTGGTCCCACATAGCAGTGGACTTTGTCACCAACTTACCCAATTCCTGAGGAAACACAACCATACTCACTGTCGTGGACCGTTTCTCAAAGGCGTGTCGCCTCATCCCGCTGCCCAGCTGCCCACCGAACACCTCTTTCAGTACGTGTTCCGTCTCTACGGACTACCGGAGGATATTGTCTCGGACCGGGGGCCCCAGTTCATCTCCAGGGTTTGGAAAGCCTTCTTCCGCCTCCTAAACGTTAACCTCAGTCTCTCGTCTGGGTACCATCCACAGTCCAATGGCCAGGCGGAGCGTCTCAACCAGGAAATCACAAGGTTCCTACGCACATACTGCCATCAGAACCAATCGGACTGGAGCCGGTTCCTCCCATGGGCTGAGTACGCCCAGAATTCCCTGCTTAAGCCATCCACCAACCTGACCCCCTTCCAGTGCGTCCTGGTGTATCAGCCCCCGCTATTCCCCTGGTCCGGCGAGCCCACAGAAGTTCCCGCGGTGAACAACTGGGTCCAACGCAGTGAGGCAGTATGGGACCAGGCCCACGTCCACATGCAACGGGCCATGAACCGCTCCAAGACCCAGGCGGACCGTCACCGTCGACCCGGTCCCGACTACGCTCCGGGCCAATGGGTTTGGCTATCCACCCGAGACCTCCGACTCCACCTACCCTGCAAGAAACTAAGCCCCAGGTATGTGGGACCCTTTAAAATCCTCAGAAAGATTAATCCTGTCACCGTTCGTTTACAACTCTCCACTGATTACCGTATTTCTCCTACCTTCCATGTCTCCCTACTCAAACCGGCCGACACCCCGAGGGCCGATGAGGAGGAGACCCACGGCCCCCCTCCCTTGGTCATAGGTGGCGAGGAAGCTTCCAGGTACGAGGACTGCTTGACTCCAGGCGACACCGAGGTCGAATCCAGTACCTGGTAGACTGGGAAGGGTACGGTCCAGAGGAAAGATCTTGGGTAGACACGGATGACATCCTCGACCCCAACCTCATCGCCGAGTTCCACCGAGCCAACCCGGCGAGACCGGCCCCTCGACCCCGAGGGAGACCTCGGCGCAGGTCGCGTCCTCACGTCAGGAGCCGCTCGCAGGTGGGGGGGCTCTGTCACGAACACCGACGAGGGCGTCTCCCTCCCTGGCCTCCGGAGATCGCACTCGCCCGAGTACTACTGCCCTGATTGTTCCCAGCTGCTTCTCATTACCCCTGTCTATTTAACCGTGCCTGTGAATTCCTTCCTCGCGAAGTCTTGTTAGCCCCGGCCACATTACTGAGCGTGTTTATTTCTAGTCTTGATTTTCCTGTGTACCAACCTAGTCTGTTTCCCTCGACCACTGTAGTTTGCCGCCTGCCTAGTTAATTCCTGCCTGTTTACCGCTTCTCTATAGTTCGCTGCCTGCCCTGACCCACAGCCTGTCCCAGTTACGAGCCTGCCTGTCCTCTCTCACTCACTGTTTGACTGTTTCTGATCCTGCCTGTTCGACCTGAGTGTGCACTGCCTAATAAACCGCAAATGGATCCCAACCAACCTGAGTCTGCGTCACACAAATAGATTTTGTTATAATAAAAGTTTCTCTGAAAATAAGACAAAAATACTCTTTATTAATCCACAAATTATTATTATTTATTAAATTTGTTTACAGTGTTCACAATAATAAGGTTCAATTTGTTAGCATAGTAAATGCATTAGCTATCATTAACTAACAATAAACTATATTGTACGGCATTTATTAATATTGGTTTATGTAAATGCATGAAAATGTAATTGTGTTATTTCATAATGCATTAACTAATGTTAACATTATTTAACATGCCTTATAATTTAATATGTATTAGTATATCGTGAAATTAACATTAACTAATATTAATAAATGCTGTAAAATCCTTGTTTTGTTTTCCAGGAAAAATGTCTAAGCGTCCTTAAAATAAGATAAATTTACTAGATAATGACTTTTGGCATGACTGACTCGTAAGCCATGACAAAAAGGGAGACTACACTTGGGTTAAATTCTTATAAAAATATATTTATTAAAGGAAAATGTTTACATAAATGAATTATAACAGAAACCAAAAAGAACACATGTCTGAATGGGGAAGAGGAGAGAGTGAAGACTGTGAGAAAGCTGCTTAAATGCCATGCAGCATTACTGGCACAGGTGTGTCCCATCAATATTAACGAGCCAAAGGACTCCATTCACTGCTAGACACAAAGAAAACAAAAAGGCCTTAAAAGGGTTGTAACGTGTTAGATAATATATCTTAACTTTATTTTTTTTTTATTAGTTAACTAATGTACATATTGTATATTACATATATTTTTTCACCATCATGTTGTTCCAAACCCATATAATTTTCTTTCTTCCATGCAACACAATAAGGAGATTTTAGACAGAATGTTAGCCTGAGTCACCATTTACTTTCAGTGAATGTGTTTTTTTTTCTCTGTATTTTTAGAGTGAATAGTGACTGTTACTGTCATTCTCTAACATTCTGTCAAACATATTTTGTGTTCCACAGAATACAAAAAGTCACACAGGTTTGGAACAATGAGGGTAGGAAAATGATGACAGAACAATAGATTATGGCTGAGCTATCACTTTAAAGGGATAGTTCACCCAAAAATGAAAATTATCTCATAATTTACTCACCCTCATGCCATCACAGATATGTATGACTTCCTTTCTTCTTCAGAACACAAATTATGATTTTTAGAAAAATATATTTTACCTCTGTACGTCATTACAATGCAAGTGAATGGGTGCCAAAATTGTTATGCTCCAAAAAGCACATAAAGGCAGCCTAAACATAATCTATAAGACTACAGTATTTAAATCCATATATTCAGAAGTGATGTGATGGGTGTGGGTGAGAAACAAATCTATAGTTTGTAATTTTTGCAAAACATTCTTCTCCCTGCCCAGTGAATCACCAAAAACACAAGAAGAAGAATGTGAAAGTGATCTGTTTCTCATCCACACCCATCACATCACTTCTGAAAATATTAATTTAACCACTATGGATTACGTCTTATGGATTACTTTTATGCTGACTTATGTGGTTTTAGCTTTAAAATGTTGCCACTCATTAACTTGTATGGAGCAGAAGAGCTGAAAAATTCTTCTAAAAATCTTAATTTGTGTTCTGCAGATGAATGAAAGTCATGCACATCTGTGATGGCATAAGGGTGAGTAAATGATGAGTGAATTTTTATTTTTGGGTGACATATCTCTTTAGGAGCTCTTCTCAGATCTGGATGAATGTGTCAATAAGAAGAGAGGTTTGGAAACCTTTGTAGTAATTATTACAGTGAAAACATGAAAATGTCCCACAGGGACATTATATATAATACTGAAATATAAAACAAAGAAAGATCATGCTAAATAAATATCTACTTTCGATATGTCACAGCTTTTAAATTCCTGCATGGATTCTTATTTCAGTGTAGTTGCAGTTTTCAGTGTTGAAAGCTCGAGCAGGTGAGAGAGAGATGCCAGTTTACTGCTTCGCTTCACTCCTGCAAAGTTTTACTTCATGCTGAATGTATTAAATTACTTTTTGACAAATCATTACTTGATTAAAATAACATATAGAAAAGTAAAACATACAGATACATTTTAAAATGTACTCTTTATTTATATTTATACAGAATTTAGCCATTATGTGTAAGAATTCTTTATTTACTAAATAATTAACTGAGACAATATTATTTTAACTCAGGAGATTTGATCTTATGAGGGCGCAATGCACCCAGAAACTCTACCCAGAGTTTTAAAGATACTAAAGTATTAATGTACATTTGATAAAATGTGTATACTCTTTATATTCATAAAGTGTTAATATAATAATAAAGTGTTAAAGCGTCATATGTGACGTTGTTTCTGTGACAGCCCCAGAGCTCCGATGCTCCATGTATACGTCACTGTCCGAATTCACGCACTCATTTTGTTCACTCACTGCTTAGATATAGTGCACTCACTGCCATTCAAAATATAGGAAATAGTGAATGAGTGATCGATTTCAGACACAGACAATCACTTCGCCATACGATCTCCTCACGCCCGCACATTTCTCACATGCAGAAATGCTGTCTGTACGCGAACAGCAGAGCAAAAGGCATTTATTCACACTTAACTTGGATGTTTAAATGGGTTTATATTACAGTTAATCAGCCCGAAGTAGCTGCGATAGTTGCCAGTACCCCCGCGAGGGTACCTGGTAAATGTGTAAATACTCCTCATGACATGCAGGACACAGGAAAATGTGCACTGACACATTGCTGCACTGATTTAAAAATGTACACTTAAAAACTGATGTCTCATGAGCCCATATTTACAGAATCACTCTGAAAATTACCATCAACATGTCACAGAAAAGCCCACGTTATCATTAGAGCCATGACTTACCTCAGCATGCTGCCATAAATTGGAGCTTAAATTTTAATCTTGAAATATCCGCTTGTCTTGGTGTTAAATTTAAGGCATTTTATGACAAAACTCTGCAGAGTAAAGAAAGTGTTTCACTTAGTTTGAAGAGCTCGATGCTGCAGCAGTAATGGATTCGGCTTGAGTGACAGTCTTTGACAGCATGCGCAGCTGTGTGAACTTCCGCTGTCATAAAAGTCACATTCAATAATCTTGCAGTAAATTACACATGAACTAAAATTAAACCCAGTAATGTAACGTCAGGAATGCTGCTCATTGTAACAAAGCAAATGTAAATTTTTTCATTACAAATTTACTTGAGTGAGAGTAAAAAGTACCCACTTTTAAACCTACTCTAAAAGTATTTTTTTCCCCCAAAAGTTACTCGAGTAAATGTAATGGAGAAAATGTATCGTCTTAATACCCACCTCTGCAATCTTCTTGGTCGGAAGATCTTAGCCAGTATAAGCTACAATTAAGACCAGACTTTTGTTATCTTTGGCTTCATCTTAACTTTTTTGCCCAGGTTTGGGTCATGTGACCTATATAGTTAACCAGATCATGCCTTTAGCATGTGCACTATTCTAGTGATTTCCTTTGCAGACTTGCTTGAGACTGCCTTGCCTTGTTGTGCGGACTCTTGTTGTTTATCGTCTTGTATTTCTTGCAGTAGTTCCAAAAAGGTGGGAGGATGTTCTCTGAGAGCCAGATGGACAGTTTACATGTCAGTCACAAGAGACCCCCGCAACAACTGCTCTAGCTTAGCTGGGTTAGCTATTTATGGATAGATCCATCCTTTTCTCAATACATTTCTCAAAAAGATTTTTATGTGCCATATAGAAATTCAAACAAACCTCCATCAGATTGCTGTTTAGAAGCACTGAAAAGGAAGCATAGCATGTATTTCACATAACCAACTGTGCTTACTGTGTAGTCTACAATGGAATATGAACCCCTAAGATACCCCCTTCTTCTTAAGAAAGTTGTTCAATTTGGATGTAAAGTCTGGGAAGTGCTAATGAAGATGCATTATGTAATTTAAAAAGGAAATATAATCGTAATGCATTACATTAATGTTCCCTTTGTTAAGGGGTTAATTATTCACTAATACATCATTTAAAAATGTGTTACAAATCACTGATATGCACAAATAACTACATGCCTAAAAAGGTAGTACTAGAAATAGCTGTCAAATATTGAGCCATTTGATCATTTTGCCAAATTTATTAGCCATTTATACATAAAATGGTAACACATGCTTAATATTTATTCTACATTAGTAACATATGAAAATGTATTGTAATGTGAAGCAGACAGCTGTTAAGCATGAAGGAGTTGCTAACTCTAGAAACCTGTGAAAGTTCAGTATGGTTTAAAGGTAATCTGGCTTTATAATGTGATATATGCTGTGAATGAGTATTGCTTTGTAGAGGACTTTTGGCAACTAAGTCTTGTTAAGTTGGTATTCCACTCGGTGTAGCACCATTCTGTTAACATCACATGACAAGAAAAGTGACAATATAAGTCAAAACATTACAGAAGTACAGTACATATAAACACAAATCTGACTGTAGCAACATGACATAATCCTTCCTTTTAATTTAACTATAAAAGTCTATTTTTGCCACATTGTTGACAAAAATCAGGAATTTTTGCTTACATGTAAATCATGCTTTTGATTAAATTAAGCTTGAATAATTGTATTTATTAAACATTTATAACATGTCAATAAAATGTTCACTATTATGTCAAAGTTTTGGATGAAAGTGAACTTTTTATGTTGGTATAACTGCATATAAATGATTTATAATTAATTCATAAATGACTCAAAATACTGTGTTTGTGTTATTTTGATTTCTGTCAAATCTGTCACCCCTAACCTGTGCTGCTTTTTTTCCACTGTGCAGTCTTCTTCTTTATTTAGTTTTGATAAATCATATTTCTGATAATTCGTGCTTTCTTATCATTAAAGTTAATAGGAGACATCCTAAAATATTATTTGGTTCATTAGTTTGACCCTTTCTGCTTATTAAGAGGAAACTTAAGAGAAAATAGGCTCATCTTACCCCTCTCACCAGATTATTATTATTATCAAACAAAGAAGAAAGATAATAGGAGACAGGCAGTACATCAGAGCACATTTAAAATATCATGACACATTATATTTCAACAGAGCAAGGCACTTAACCCCACTCCTTTGATACATTCATAAATAATGACAAACATTCTGTGTATACTGTATGCAGGATTGAGTGTGTGTGTGTGTGTGGGCATGTTTATGTGGTTTACACGTAATAAGGACCAATTTTTAGGATACAATCTGGTAATTACAAGGATATTATGCTATAAATGTGGTTTATGAGGACATTTCTAGTGTCCCCATAATTTAAATATCTAAAACATATTTAAAAACATATTAAACAAAGTTTTATTGAAAATGTAAAAATGCAGAAAGTTTTTTGAGAGGGTTAGGGGATAGGATCTATAGTTCATACAGAACAAAAGCCATTATATCTATGGAGAGTCATAACGATAGCTGCACCAACATGCGTGTGTGTGTGTGTGTGTGTGTGTGTGTGTGTGTGTGTGTGTGTTTCTCTGTTACCTCCATGGTGAGACTGTTAAATCATTCAGTCCACATCTGAATCACCAGCTCATGTTTCACTTTGCTTGCAGGTCTTTACTGGCCCAGCACACACATGCTTGTAAAGATTTCAGTGTTTTGAAAAGCTTGGCAACTAAAGTGTGGTCTTAGGAATTGGAACAGGCTCAGAAGGTACAGGTGTGTTATTGGGGTTTGTGTGGTGATGTATATATAAAACAAGGTGAGCTTTATGTCACTGAAATTTGTAACTCTAGAACAGGGGCTGGCAAACGTTTTGACATGAAGTGACATTTTTAATTTTCCTTCTTAATCACCTTGCTGAGGAATCATTACATTAAACGTTGTGTAAATAGCAACACTACAAATGGTGTGATATGGGCAACACTGCAAAGAAAGAAAGAAAATCTAGTTTACATTTTCCGTAGGAAATACGAGTGGTGCTTATGAGAAAGATGAGTCAGTGCGAGAGTGTTCTAGGTGGTTGCTTATTCCGACCCAAAATTGCCCTCCCAAATTCTCTATGATATTCTAGCTCCTATATGATTCAGGTGGCCTGGTCCTTCATTCAATGTAACGTATTGTTTTTTTTTTTTCCATGCATTTTATCAGCCATCAAATAATAAGTCAATCAATCCAAAATATTAACACTATTCTAAACTATTTAAAAATGCTCTATTTAACACACACATACACACACATGCACGCACGCACACACACACACAGTGCAGATGCATTAAGAGCCACCTGTCTCTTTACATTGAATTTTGTGACATTACATATTTTAGCCAGCAGGTGGTGGCAAAAGACAATTTTTGCGTGTAATATGAGCCAGTTGTGTGAAGTGAGTCAGCGTCACTCTGTGTTTATATTCTACAACACTCCATGATCAATCGTATTACTACTACACTACTAAAGCTAGAAAACAGTTTTAAACGGCTTTAAACTAACAACCTCAGCATTAAGGCTCATCACAGCTGAGAGACACAACAGACTGATTAATTACACAAACTCAAGGCGCTTACCTCTTACCGGAGTTTCCACATTGGAGAGGACAAAATGGTGGAGGAGATTACGGTTTCTATAGTGAAAGACCCTTACGCACTGGCTACTGCGAAACAGGGAGGAATACCCCTTCTTGGACAGCTATTTTTCCACTGAGAAAATAGGACGAATTTTACCAAAATTACATTATCTTCAGACTACAGCATCAGGTGATCACACATGCTCCATCTCTCTCTCTCTCTCTCTCTCTCTCTCTGCTCTCTCTCTCTCTCACACACATACACACATAATTATTTATCCTATAACTTATTAGAACATTTTTAAAAGTAAAATGTTTTAATTAATAACGAAGCTTGAAAGCATCATTTGGTTTGAACTAGCAACAGCAGATTCTGATCCATTGCGTAAGAAAGTATTTCCATGCACAATGTGTTTTTTGTGACCGTACTTTAAAATTAACTTGTTAATGTAACTGTTGTATATGAGTAATATCACACTCACAATCTTGTATATGAGTAATATCACACTCACAATCTTGCTATATGGCCCTAAATCAGTACTGTTGTGATTAGTTAAATAAACCACTTTTAAATAGTTTACACTATTTTAGACTGATTGAATTAGTAACAAGTTTATTTATAATTGACATTTCTCTCGCTTCGTCTGCCATTTTTGCACTGCTTATGTCAAAATGCAGAATAAAAAAGGAGTTACATTTTGTTCTTTTCGGATTAAATCAGACGACATGAAATAAACCACTGAATTCTTATGGATTCAGCCTGATCTCATGAAATTTAAGTGACAATGGCAACATTTGTGAAAACAAAATTACGTGAATTGTCCAGCGGAGGCACCAAAAGTGAGTGAAATGATGTAGTAATCAGACGAGGTTTTTGAGGTGAATATTAGTGGGATGATTCAATCTTACCAATAGTGTTCAAAAAGATAAATGAGACATGAACAAAACAGATATCCTCCCCAAATAACACCAAAACCAAATCAATAGTGTTTTAAAAATCTGACATGAAAAGCACATTCACTGAAGCAACCACGTAATTTCGGGCCATCCTTGGCTGGGCTCAAGGCTGGATCTTCGAGTCCATCACTCTATCAGGTGAGCTACTGTGCAAATTAATCACATTGGAATAAGTGTCTAAATGCAGGTGGGTCTGTAACAGTGATTTGTGTGAAAGTGAATAAATTGCACAGTTGTTGTAGCGCCTTTAGTGTCAAATTCAACAGGAAGCAGCAGCAAAACGTAGAAAACGGCACGTAAAACTCGGTTTGCAAAAACGTAGTTATAGTAACGTTTATTCTATGAGAGGTTGTAGGGATTACCTTAATCCTGCCTTTATGTTCTTTTTGAGCTTCAAAGTTTGGACCATAATGACTTGAATTGAATGGATATATTCACATAATATCCCCATCAAAATATCTGCATTTTGTTCCTTGTCATCATAGTCCCATCCCTGTAAAACCCAGCCTGATCTAATGAAAATAATATTATGTGGTTCATTACACGTATAGCGATAGTTCTAAGATGAAATGCCCTCTGAGTGGTGCTAAAAGCTGGCTAAAATGTCTTCCATTGCTGAAGCAACCAGGTCATTTTTTGGTGCTTCGATGACACTTCTGTATGGGCTGAAATATGTGCCACCAGAAACTGAATTTGAACCATTTATATTTGAATTTGAATGGCTAAACTTGAATAATTGCATTGAAAAACTGAATTTGAATCACATAATTTGAAATTGTATTGTTTAATTAAAATTGAATTTATTCAAAAACTGAATCTGAATTGTATCATTTGAAATTGAATTTATTCGTTTGGAACTGAAGTCCAATAAAATTTGATCCTCACTGAAAATTAAACTCTCTATATATCTTCACATTCACTTCTCACAATTCAGATTCAGTTCTCAAATTCAATTTCAAGTTACTGAGACAGACATCCGGGTAGTTGGAGGATGAAGGAAGAGCAATCGGCGCAGATCGATAGATAGCGTTCATAGGTTGGTTTCACGTGACGTCACGCTGCTGCATCAGCGAGCGCGCAATTCAGATGGAGGGCAGGAAGTGAAATAGCTGAGGATCTGCCGTCTGGCAAAATGCCAATGTTTTGTGTAGTTTACGGCTGCTCCAATCGTTCTAATCGAGAAAAGGAAAGGGTTTTTATAGAGTACCGAAGATTGTCACTCATAAAGGTGAGAAATGTAAAAAGCTCACAGAACAACGCCGTAAAAGTTGATTTTTAACGTACGTCTGCGGTCGGGAGGAGCAGAGTCTGTTAATGCCCGTGTCTGCAGCGACCACTTCGTCGGAGGTATGTTAGCTAGCCAACGTGTTTTTTGTGTCTGTGTTTATATAGCATTAGGTTGTCATTAAATGCTCATTTACTTAGTAATGCTTATTAAGTTACCGGTAGTCTAATATGGACTTGATTGGGGCTTTTAGGTTGCCCTAAGCTTGTCTAATCTTTCGGAGTCTATTGTCCCATTGGAGTAAGGAGGAGGGAGAGGGATAATAATCAGTCAGTCCAGTACCTGAGCCCTCACACATGTAGTGTCCAATACCTGATCCCTGCTTCTTGGCTCTGATGATGATAAGTAAGAGGACATGGAGTAGTAGTACCTGAGCCCCGACACATATCAGTCTGTTAATATGTTTTCAACAAGTGTAATACTTTTATCCACTAGTCCAATTGTACTGGCTATATGTATTATATGTAATGAAATGGATTCTAATCTGTTATTGCACACCATGTTCTTGTTATTATAACAATTGTTGAAAAATCTAATCTTGTAAATAAACCACCATGTATAATTCTGTCTTCTCAATGGCATTTAATGTTTTCATTTAAATTATACAACAGCCAGAACTCACAAAGACCACACTCATAACAATAGTCAAAATGTAATCTTGTCTCATACAACCGTATTGATATAACAGCAATATCACACAGCCCACTTTCAAGAGTGCCTGGATCCTTTCATTACATTACACATGTGAGTTTGTAACTTGCTGTCCCAGTATTTCTGGAAGTATGCCGTTTCTAAAAAGCCTAACATCATCCTAAAGTTCAAGATCGGGCAAAATCCTTTCAACAAAAATGTCATTGTGGTTCCACACAACAAAATCACAGTACTCAGCGTCTACAATGTGAAGCTGTCCCTGAACTTAGTAGTAGTAGTCATGAGTCCGGTCCAGCATGACATTATCCCCATCATTGATGAGGCAGAAGCCCTTTTCCCCAGCACACAAGCGCAGATTGGCTTCATCTTGGTGAGAGTGTGGACACTAAAATCACAGAGAGAAGGACACGTGAACAATAGATTAACAAATATATTTTCTGCCTTTTGCTCAGTTTAGGACTTGAGACACGACTCAGTCTCGAGATTTAGGGACTTTACTACAACAGAGACTGTAATATTACCTTAATCTTGCAGATGCCAGTTCAGTGACAGTCACAAGCAACAATCCCATCAGGGAGGACCCCATGTATGGCCACTTGGGGTTCAGCCAGAGACCACTGTCCATACAGGAGAAGCCTGCATGCTCCCGACCCATCAGCTTCTCATAGACTCCTCTGGCTTGTGCTTCATGTTTGCATCCATAACTGTACACAGTACACATGCAAAACATGAAAAGGAAATGATTACTTAGTATTGGATGTGTAGAGCCAGTTCAGTGATTTAAATGCCATTTCCCTAACCCCTATACTTAGTTCTACTCCTGCATAACCATAGTCTTATAACCCTATAACTAACGTGCACCAAAGCAATGTGTTACTATACATTTCATTTAATATTCCACCAGTAAGATACATTTACTTAATAGACAAGCTTCTTTTTTATCCAAATTATACCCTCTGTTGTCAGTGTTTCTTTTCTGGACATACACACTGTTTACATGAGGCCTTACCTCTGCCTTACCCTAATTCAAACCCTAAATACCTTGTAGCGGCTGTGGTGAACCTATATGCTTCTGGGTAGCATATGGCCTTGATCAAGCTCTTGGATGGTTGCTGGGGGTTGGTCTTAATAGCTTGTTTCAGCTTGGAAGCAGTTATTCGTCCAGCTCTTTGCCTAAACCAAATCCTGCTTGCACTCTGACTTCGAGTTGCCCTCTCTACAGCCTGGACCTGGGACATGATGAGCTCTTCTAGCTGGAATACCTGGCATAGCTCTCCAAGCTCTTTGGGGGTAGCTGCAGAGTCTCTGGTGTTCTGTATTCAAGAACAGTTTTAGGAAGCATACTAGATTTGGGGATGAATTCTTTGTAGTAAGGCTCCCTAGCCATCAGTGCTGCACTCCTTGGACAGTTTTTGCTTAAAGTCTCAAAAAACTAGCATATGTTTCTGACCCTCTCTTCACTCTTGGGCATGAAATTGATTTCCCAACCTGGTTTTCAGTTGTCCTGCCATCAATAGAACGGTCAAGCTTTTTTTTTTGGCTTTAGCAGAGAAGTCGATCAGAGCTACTGGAGCAGCAGGAATCTGAAAATAAGTTAACACAAAGAAGATCATTAAGTCCACATTTCTGTGGTCCATAACCATAACATATCTATATGCAGTATAAATCTGGCGTATATCCTATGGCTGTGAGCAAAACAGGTAAGGCTATCATCACAGGATTGAGATGCCAAACTGTGTTTATGTGGGTCTTTGCTGTCTTAGCTTCTCTTTGTCCAACAGGGAAATTGTGACTGACCACATTGTCACAAGCTACACATGTTAAGGCAGAATATAGAATAGAAATAATTTAATAAAACCCCAACATTAGGTATGATGGAATATAATGAAAATCCCTAAAAGAAGATGAAATGTAGGCTAGATGAAGACAAGCAATCTGCCTGATTAAGTAACCAAAGGGGCACAATATAAACATTAATTTAACATCATAATTTAGCCTACAGTTACAGTGTCCAAAAAATACAGTGTCACCTTACCTTTTTTACATGTGATGGCATCAGCCACTTGCACTGCTCTGTTGTGCAGGAAGCTGTATCGCTTTCTTCGAAGTGTAAATGTGCTATTTTTGTGTTCTAGTCAAACGGAATTAACTAACTTATGCATTCAATTCAAATGAATAGGGCTAGTGCTATGGTGTAATTGCCCTGAAGTTTATGGCCTTACATTATGCTAGCACCTGCCAAACACAGCGACACATAACTTACACGCTTACTACTCTCTCTCTCTCCCTCTCAGTAACGTTACTCTGACAATGACAACCACGAGGAGAAGTTATCGGGAAAAAATCACACTGAAGACATGACCAGTCTACTTGGCGCGGCTAACACTAGCTACGTTTGCAACAACATTTTCACCGGAGGAAGAGGCAAACGGCTTAGAAATAATAAACACCAGGCAAAAATGTTGTTACAAGAGCTAGTAGGCTACCATAAAAGCGTGGGATTATAGCTACTGTTTGCAACGTCGGAGAAAGATTTAATTTCCCTGTTTCTACAAAATAGCTATAACATTAACAACAGTTAAACAAAAGATCGTTAGATCGTAAAAAAAAAAATTCATTACCGTATTTGTCCCAGCCGAATCCATGGTGGTGGTGGTCACGCAAGTCAGGCAAGCACTTCTTCTTTGTTTCATGGCGGGTAGCGTACTGTGCTCCAAAACATTGGTGCTGATTGGCCCAAGAGGAGTCCTGTGCGCCAATGAACGCTATCTATCGATCTGCGCTCGATTGCTCTTCCTTCATCCTCCAACTACCCGGATGTCTGTCTCAGTAACTTGAAATTGAATTTGAGAACTGAATCTGAATTGTGAGAAGTGAATGTGAAGATATATAGAGAGTTTAATTTTCAGTGAGGATCAAATTTTATTGGACTTCAGTTCCAAACGAATAAATTCAATTTCAAATGATACAATTCAGATTCAGTTTTTGAATAAATTCAATTTTAATTAAACAATACAATTTCAAATTATGTGATTCAAATTCAGTTTTTCAATGCAATTATTCAAGTTTAGCCATTCAAATTCAAATATAAATGGTTCAAATTCAGTTTCTGGTGGCACATATTTCAGCCCATACTTCTGGCTCTATCAGTTGAACTACCATGCAATTTGATCACTCTCGAACAAGCTTGTAAATGCAGTTGGTTATGTGATGCAAACGTTAAAATGAATCGCCTTAGTCATGCAATTTAGTACGTCTTTTGTTGTCATAAGATAACAATGACTACATTTAAATGGAGACCAGAAAGTGGCTTATTATGAGAAAGCAGCATTCCGCTTTACATGCACTGCTTAAGTGGTGTACTCTTTACTCCCGTATACATACAGCACGGTCAGTAAGCAGCTTTCTCTACAGCAGTGGAACTTCCCAACAACGCTTGTGTAAATAACATACAAGGCATTCGAGGAAGACTTCACTATTTTTTTCTCTGTTGCTTTATTTATTTGTAGATATTCCAAAGTTGCTATTTTTATTTTCCTATATTGAATCGCACCTGCAGCAAAACTGTGCTGCAATAGTGGGGTTTCCTTCTTATGTAAAACTCCAGAAGTGTACTTTACTGCGTATACGCAGATGTATAATATATGTGCTCTTCCCATTGTACTCCCAGAAATGTTGAATTCTTTCACGTGTTGACTTGTTGATATGATGTATGGCTCCATCCTATGACGTTAGCAATCCTTTAAATTTTCAGAATGAAGTTTCAAAATGCTGCTTCCTGCAAAAACCCTGGAATAAACTGTTTTCTTAAAGGATTAGTTAGTTCAGCCATTGTTTACTCACCCCTGTGTTGTTATAACCCCATATGACTTTCTTTCTTTTTCTTAACACAAAGGGAAAAATTGTGAAAGGAATTTGTTCTCAGTGATGTCATACAATGGCAGTTTAAGGTGACCAACTCTTCAAGCTTCAAAAGAACACATTTGTATAATTCAGAAGTCTAATAAATAATTCCATGAGACTCATATTGTTATGAAAGCATACAATAAGGTTTGGTTTGAAACAAACTGAAATTTAATGTATTGTTTATGTGGCATTCCTGACTGGGGGGAAACTTAAATCAAAATTAAATTAAATCCGACTACGCCACCCTGGGGGAGAGCCAGGGAAATACTCCCAATAAAGGGCACACAGGTAATTTGTACCAATTGAAGGCAAAGAAATAAGCAAAAGGGAGACGTGAGTATCAATACAAAAATATAGCTTTTATTGACACGTCAGTATTACTAAAAAACATACAATTATAGGTTCTCTCTCCCTTGAAGCACAATAAACTAACAATTCTCCAGGGCCAGGCTTAGCAGGAGCAAGGCAGGCCAGCCGACTCGGGAGATAATCCAAACCCACCTCAAATTCACGCCAAATCGTCAAACACCACACGCACAATAAAGTTGTGTCAGCACACTTAGCACACTTGTGAAGCACACCACTGAATCAAGACAGCTAGCCTCCCTGCTCCCCACAAAGACCTCACTGGCCCCTGGAGAAAAGAGAAACACAAATTAGACCAAGATTTCACAGAAATAACAATATACTATAACACAACATACACCACATCAGGTATAATGTGACAGTGTGGGAAATACCAACCTTTAACAAACCGCCTCCCACACTATATGTGGTCACAAAAAAAATGTACTCAACTTAAATCAAACAATAGCCACAAGATAACGTAACACTATAACAACAATTAAAGAAGATAAAAGACAAAACACAGCACAAAGGGGGAAACGAACTACACGAATAGGAGCTGATATGCAGCACAGCAACCGGAGAGCCCAAGCGAGCCGCAAAGCATAACAGCAACACAATTGCCGGTGAGCAAGCAGCAGAATCAAATGCACGCAAGCAAAACAAAAGAGGTAAAATGAAAGAGGCAAAACAAAAGAGACAAAATGCCCATAAGCAAATTGAAAGAGGCAAAACAAAAGACAAAATGCCCATAAGCAAAACAAAAGAGGCAAAATTAAAGAAGCAAAACAAAAGAGACAAAATGCCCGTAAGCAAAACTAAAGAGGAAAAATTAAAGAAGCAAAACAAAAGAGACAAAATGCCCGTAAGCAAAACAGCAGTAGCGTCACATTTATCGTCTTCGGCTAGCAATTTGTTTTAGGGTTAGAGGTTCAACTCCCCACGCTTACCTTAACAAAAAGACAGAGTTAAATTACATCCAACAAGCCCCGATGGGAGAGGCGTACTTACAATTTGGTTGAGCAACCACCAGACGCAAAGTTTTATGATTGTTCACAACAAAACCTGAGGTTCAGTGTACAGACCATCATTCACCCACCTGCTACAGCTGCTGTTACTGTGAACATAATACAGTAAATACCTCCACAATATGCAATGTAGAAAATTTTTATACCAGACATACCTGAAAGTGACCTCCGCCACAAACTCGCCACAAAGAGCACACCACCAGCTCTGCTGGTACATCAGCATTTTTTAGCCTCGAAATTTTCACATCATTAAACAGTGAGCAACACCTCAACCTACCTGAATGGAAACAAAATGGAAATGCCAGGAAGTGAGGAACCCAGACTCACCAGGACATGTATACACCCGTCAAAATAAGGGTCCTTAAATGGCATGGTAGCTCCCACCTCATTGGGCTGCCAAAACCATACTCCAACCAGGCCAATAGGATGGTAAAATCACTTATCCTGCCACATTTAGTAAAAATTTTCACTGACCATTGGTCTCCTGTGCACATTCATGAGTCTGCAGGCAAGCTTGAGAGCTTTTTGCATGAGTAAGAGTAGTTACGCAGCAAGCACAAGATGGGGTGTTCAAGCGAAAACTTGTTTTGTTTCATTTCAACAGGACCACCAGTGATATTAACAGGAGAAAACACAACATAGCTGCTCACAAACCAGAGAACAGAATTACAAACATGTTTGAAGACTTTATAGTTGAAGAATAGATACATTTTAATGTCCAGTCTTATTTGTTTGAAACAGAGTCCTCCATCAAACATAGAGATGGGGCTGAAGGTAACTATAGTCACACCATGTCCTACTCAGACGGCAAACGACATGCAATAAAAGTTATCTTTTCTATGTTAATCAGGTTTTTATGTCCTAAGCAGCTGTGATGAGCAACGGGACATTCTTTTGAACTGGTACTGGTCAAGTCAAAGAAGAATGCTTCGGTACCTCTTGCCAGACGGCAGGAGAGTGAAGAGTTTGTGTGAGGGGTGTGTGGGGTCATCCACAATGCTGGTTGCTTTGCGGATGCAGTGTTTTTTGTAAATATCTTTGATGGAGGGAAGAGAGACCCCGATGACCTTCTCAGCTGTCCTCACTATACTCTGCAGGGCTTTGCGGTCCGAAACGGTGCAAGTCCCAAATCAGCCAGTGTTGCAGCTGTGCAGGATGCTCTCAATAGTCCCGCTATAGAATGTAGTGAGGATGGGGGGTGGGAGATGTGCTTTCCTCAGCCTTCGAAGAAAGTAGAGACGCTGCTGGACTTTCTTGGTAATAGAGCTGGTGTTGAGGGACCAGGTGAGGTTCTCCGCCAGGTGAACACCAAGGAATTTGGTGCAATTGAAGATCTCCACAGAGGAGCCGTCGATGTTCAGCGGAGAGCGGTCACTCTGTGCTCTCCTAAAGTCAACAACCATCTCTTTTGTTTTGTCCACATTCAGAGACAGGTTGTTGGCTCTACACCAGTCTGTTAGCCGCTGCACCTCCTCTCTGTATGCTGACTCGTCGTTCTTGCTGATGAGACCCACCACGGTTGTGTCATCGGCGAACTTAATGATGTGGTTCGAGCTGTGCATTACTGCACAGTCATGAGTCGGCAGAATGAACAGCAGTGGACTGAGCACACAGCCCTGGGGGGCCCCAGTGCTCAGTGTGGTGGTGGTGGAGATGTTGTTCCCGATACGGACTGACTGAGGTCTCCAAGCAGGAAGTCCAGGATCCAGCTGCAGAGGGAGGTGTCCAGGCCCAGCAGGTTCAGCTTTCCAGTCAGGTGCTGAGGAATTATTGTGTTGAATGCTGAGCTGAAGTCTATGAACCGCATTCAAACGTATGAGTCCTTTTTATCTAGGTGGGTGAGGGCCAGATGGAGGGTGGTGGCGATGGCGTCGTCTGTTGAGCGGTTTGGACGATACGCAAACTGCAGTGGGTCTAGTGAGGGGTGGCAGCTGGGTCTTAATGTGGCTCATGACGAGCCTCTCAAAGCACTTCATGATGATGGGTGAGAGTGCGATGGGACGGCAGTCATTGAGGCAGGACACTGAAGACTTCTTTGGCATGGGGATGATGGTGGTGGCCTTGAAGCACGTTGGAACGACGGCGCTGCTGAGAGAGATGTTGAAGATGTCGGTAAGAACATCTTCAGCTGGTCTGCACATCCTCTGAGCACTCTGCCAGGAATATTGTCTGGTCCAGCAACCTTCTGTGGGTTGAATCTACATAGAGTTTTCCTCACATCAGCCGTGGTAAGACAGAGCACCTGGTTATTGGGAGGAGGGGTGGTCTTCCTCACCACCACGTCGTTCTGTGCTTCAAACCGAGTGTAGAAGTCATTCAGCGCATCTGGAAGGGAGGTATCTTTGTCACAGGCAACTGATGTTGTCCTGTAGTTGGTGATGGCCTGGATGTCTGCCACATGCCTGGAAGTGACTGGATTCTCTGGGCGTGTGTGCGCTTTGCCTCTCTGATGGCCCGGGACAGTTTGGCCCTCGCTGTTCTTAGGGAAGCCTTGTCGTCTGCTCTGAAGGCGGAGTCTCGGGTCCTCAGCAGCGCATGCACCTCTGCAGTCATCCACAGCTTTTGGTTGGAGCGTGTGGTGATGGTCTTGGAGAAGGTGACATCATCAATGCACTTGCTGATGTAGCTGGTCACTGATGCTATGTATTCTTCCAAGTTGGTAGAGTCACCATATTTTGCAACCTCCCTGAACATGTGCCAGTCAGTACACTCAAAACAGTCCTGAAGAGCAGAGATGGCTCCTGCTGGCCAGGTTTTCACCTGCTTCTGGAGCGGTTTTGTGCATCTGATGAGCGGTCTGCATGCTGGAATTAGCATAACAGAAATGTGGTCTGAGTAGCCAAGGTGGGGGGCGGTACGCGCCTGGGATGTTTGTGTAAACAAGATCAAGAGTGTTCGCCCCTCTCGGTGCAAAGTCCACATACTGATGGAATTTAGGGAGCATTGTCTTGCGATTCACATGGTTGAAATCTACGGCGACAAACAGGCCGTCAGGGTGCGTGTTCTGCAGTTCGCTCATAGCCCCATACAGTTCACAGAGCGCTTCCTTAGCGTTAGCGGTGGGGGGAATGTAAACTCTGGTTATAATAACAGTGGTGAATTCCCGTGGTAAATAAAAAGGTCTGCATCTAACAGTCACAAGCTCCACCAGCAATGAGCAGTAACTAGAGACTAGCATAGAGTTTTTGCACCATTCCGTGTTGATGTAAACACACAAGCCACCACCGCGTGTGTCCGGAAATCTGGCGGCGTCCGGAACTCTGGCGCTGAGCCACATCTCCGTAAAAACAAAGACACAGCAGTCTCTAAGCTCAAGCTTCGCATAGCAACTCCTGCAGATCATCATGCAGCTTGGTTGTTGCATGAATCTTATATTTTTGTGCGACAGCCATTGAATTTCTGGTAACCCCCTCAGGTAAGATGGTGCCCACAAGGGAGCTGGTGCCCTACGCAGAAAATAGGGTTGAAGCTAAACAAAACTAGTTTTCGTTTGAATGCCCCAATGCAAATCAATATATTCGATTTTGGTTTGTTTCACACCAAATCGTATTGTATGCTTTCATAACAATCATGAGTCTTCTCATAATTTATTAGACTTCTGAATTGAAGCATAAAGTGGTGTTCACCATTAACTACCACTGTATGACATCACTGAGCACAAAATGTTTTCACAATTTCTTCCTTTGTGTTAAGAAAATGAAAGAAACTCAAATGGGGTTATAACAACACAGGGGTGAGTAAACAATGAGTGAATTTTGTGGGTGTGTTTACATGTGTGATCAGCATACATTTAGAGAGAGAGAGAGTTTCTGATATATTTTAACCTTATAAGTGTTTTACGGAACATCTCAAAATTTACATTGAATGTGTGTTATTTTGTGCATGTGTAATGTATATAATTCCAGAATGACTTGTAATGTCTTATAACACTTCAAAATATCTTGTGAATTTTTATAAGACATTACTTTTGTCACTTTACTTAAAACATCCCTATAATACATGTTACAAATATTTATAATACATTATAACGTATGCAGATAAAATTGGATGTTGCTTGTGTTATAATACATTATACTCTAAGATGTAAATATGAATAGGTAAATATTATATTGTAATATATTTGTTATTACAATCATTTGTGAGAAGTTACATCATATTATAAGGTGTATTATGAGACATTACTAATAGCCTTATACTAATTGTATTATAATTTACAATGCATTATAAATATGGGCTTCATAGAAAGTGTTACCAGAACTTCCTTCTAGTTTTCAGTTATGTTCAGTGAAAAATTGCTTTCGTTTTCATTTTTTTTTTTTTTCATTCATTGAACCGTTTCTTGTCCTGTCTGTGAAAAGAGGTTGGTAAAACCTTTTGCTTTTAGACTGTAAAGAAATCTCAGACATGTCAAAGCCACTAATAACTCTCTCTCTCCACTATTTTTCAGTCTCACATTTTTTATATTTTTGTTTCTTTCTTCTCTCTCTCTCCCCCACCTCTTCTCCATCTGTGGCCTGACCTCTACGACTCCTCCCGTCTGCCCTGAGCACTTTCAAAGGCGGTAGGATGCCTGTAATTGGAAGGGATGGGATGCAGCCAGGGGTAAGGAAGAGTAGATGATAGATAGATAGATAGATAGATAGATAGATAGATAGATAGATAGATAGATTAATAGATAGATAGATAGAGGGAGGGAGGGAGGAAATGCCTTAAGAGGAAGCGAGGGAGAGGGGCTCTGATGTACATGTTAAGGCATGCCAGGCTGCACTGTTGTTTGCCCCAAGCACTTCACTCCAAGAAAATTTGAGATGAAGGCATCTCCAAGTAGGTATGCATCAAAGTCAAGGATGAACACAAGGGGCAACAAATGCTCTGCTTATTTGTGGAAATAAATCAGAAGTACCCTTGAAAATGCACTCAATATACATTATATAGATTATTAATTGTCAAATCAAGTAATTTAGTTGTATAGCGCTTTTCACGACACATATCGTTTCCAAGTAACTTTACAGAAAATCATGCATTAACAAAAAATGAATCTGTAATATGTATAAAGTCTTAGAGTCATCATTGTGTAGTTTTATTAAATATTATTGTAAATTGTGTTTAAAAATAAGTAATTAAATAGTAATTGTATTTAGAACCCCAGTGAGCAAGCTGAAGGCAACTGTGGCAAGGAACACAAAACTCCATAAGATGTTTGTTAATAGAGAAAAATAACATTTGGTGAAACCAGGCTCACTGTGGGGGCCAGTCCCCCTCTGGCTAAACAGCATGAATATAATGTCAATATTAGTTATTTAATTGCAGTGCAAGTCATAGTTTAAAATGAGTAAACTAAGTAAGTGTTAAGGGCCAGTATTTAAACAAAGATTTTGAATGACCTGTAAGAGTAATGACTAATGTTGTTGAAGTCCATCCTGGATTAACTGCAGAAGTTCACATACTGTAGATGCATTGTCCTTTGTTAGTTGGCTAATGAAGGCTTTTGTTGGCAATTAATTGATAGTCTATATATTCCATTTTAAGAGTGTAGTCCATCATTAGAAGAAGGTGATGCAGGCAGAGATCAGTGAGTTACATCGCAGTTCAACTGGCATGTCATTTTGTTGAGGTCTATCCTAAATTCAAGGTTCAGGCAGTGGAATATGAAGATGACTTATGGTTGAAGTTGGCATCAGTTCATCCTCTGAAATCCTTCGTAATAAACTGAAGTGATGTCTGGCTGGCACCAGCTGCATTTAGTCGTCATCACTCAGTCCCACACCAAGCAGGAACGGGGCTAGATATGGACAGCTCTGGTACCTCGGGATATTAATCTACATGAATAGATATTTCATAAATTAATATGAAATATAACAGTTAGCCAAAGTAACAATTTTAATGGGGCTAATATTATCAAATTTCTTGGTTCTAGTCAGGACTCTGGCAGCTGCATTTTGAACTTGCAGGACATCCTCCCAGTAATGTATTGCAATAATCTAGTATTGAGGACATCGGCATTAGCAACAAAGGGCATGTGTCATAAATTAGCAATATTTCTGAGGTGGAAGAATGCTGTTTTACAAACATTGGATATTAGATTTTCAAAGGACAGTTTAGTATCAAATATTACATGTACGATTTTCTCTGTAGAAGATGATGTAACAGTACATCCATCGAGTGTCAAATTATATTCAGAATTGAGTAGAAGGAAATTTCTGGCAATCCATTCTATGATTTCATTGATGCACTCTGCTAATTTGGAGGATTGTGAAATTTCTTCTGGTTTTGAAGAAATATAAAGTTGGGTATCGTCTGCATAACAGTGAAAATTTACTCCACAATTCCTGATAATATCTCCCAGGGGAAGCATATACAAGGAGAAATGCAGAGGCCCTAAAACTGATCCCTGTGGCACACCATACTTAACTTTTGTTTGATTTTACAATTCCTCGTTTACACCGACATAGTGGTAGCGGTCTGCTAAATAGGACCTAAACCATGCTAATTCCACAAATGCCAACATAATTCTCAAGCCTATTTAAGAGAATGTCATTGTGGAGCGGAGGGGGGCAGGGCCGGGCTAGAATGTTGCATGCCTGGTCCCCAATCGGCATGATGATGCGCGCGAGGGATAAAGGTAGCCGGTGACGACGGTTCGAGGGAGAGAGAATTACGGGCATGTCCGTCATGTATGTGTTTAGAATTTGTGCTTTTGGTTTTGAGTTTAATTAAATATTATTTATATTGACAAGCCGGTTCTCGCCTCCTCCTTGCCCATCTAAACCCCCTTACAGTCATGATCTATTCTGTTGAAGGCAGCATTAAGATCTAAAAGCACTAGAAGAGAAATGCAGTTGCGATCAGATGATGAGCAAGTAATTTGTAACCTTCATAAGTGCAGTCTCTGTACTGTGATGGGGCCTAAATCCTGAATGAAATTGTTCATTTATACTATTTCTCTGTTGATAGGACATTACCTTTTCTAGTATTTTCAACATAAATAGGAGATTTGAAATTGTTCAATAATTAGACATTTCTCCAGGATCAAGCTGTGGCTTCTTAATAAGTAGTTAGATAACTACTATTTTACAGTTTCTTGGGACATGTCCTAAGGATAGAGAGGAGTAATTAATGTTAAGAAAAGGTTCTGTGATTACAGGGAATACCTTTTAAGAGTTTTAGTTGGTATTGGATCTACCATACAAGTTGTGGCTTTTAATGTTTCGATAATTTTTGTTAGCTCTTCATGACCTATGACAGCAAAGGATCAAAGTTGCTTGTGAGGAAAATTATGAGACACTATTTTCTGAGTACTGTGACAGACAATTTCGTAATTCCAATTTTATTTCTGATGATTTAAATTTTAGCAGTAAAGAAATCTATGAAGTCATTAACATTGTGCTGTGACGGAATATCCGGTTCAGTTGAGGCTTTATTCCTAACCAATTTAGCCACAGCACTGAATAAACACCAAAAATATGCTGACCTGGCTGCTTATAGTGCCTGTCTGTAGCTACTGACACTATCTTTCCATGCAAATACCTTTAATTTTTTATTCTTCTACTTGTGCTCCATTTTTCGAGCTGCTCTATTGAGAACATGAGTGTGAACATTGTATCATGGTGTGGCTCCTTTTTCTTAAATTTTCTTTAATTGAAGGTGGTGATACTATCAAGAGTGCTAGAGAAGAATTTATTTCTATTTTATGTTATTACTTCAAGTTCTTCTAGACTTTTTGGCTTGGTGAGAATATGAGATAAATCTGGAAGATTATTAGTAAAGCTATTTTTAGAGATCGAAAGAATAGGTCTACCTGAATGATAGCTTGGTGTAGATTGAGTAACATTAGTTGATCGAAGCATACAAGAGACGAGGCAATGATCTGAGATGTCATCGCTCTGAGGCAGAATTTCTATAGTATCAACATCAACTCCATATGACAGAATTAAATCTAGCATATGATTATGGCGATGAGTTGGTCCTGTCACATTTTGTCTGACTCCAAGAGAGTTGAGAATATCGATAAATGCTAATCCCAATATGTAACTGTTAAAAGGATGGGCAAGGAGGAGGCGGGAACCGGCTGAATAGTCAACGTAAAGTTTAATGGTAAATTAACTTAAAACAACATGGAACATAAAACATAAGACTAACACACAGGCAGCACGGCCACATGCATCTCTTTCTCTCTCAAACTGCCATCTCCAGCTTCCTTTTTATCATGCTCTCCCGCTGATCAGCTGATTCAGGCCCGGCCATGCCCTCCTCCTTGTCACTCTCCGAACTGACCTACTACCCCAAACCTCTGGTGGGGAGACGCTGCCCTTTCGGTCATTCTGTCAGCTGGTGGTCCACCCCACCTCCCAGGAACATGGGGGAGAGACACACAGAGAGAGAGGAGAGAGAGAGAAAACTTGCCCGCCGATTCCCAGACACGCTGTCGCACAGTCCTCA
This sequence comes from Xyrauchen texanus, assembly GCF_025860055.1. Classification (NCBI taxonomy): domain Eukaryota; kingdom Metazoa; phylum Chordata; class Actinopteri; order Cypriniformes; family Catostomidae; genus Xyrauchen; species Xyrauchen texanus. Next base: position 8,738,660 of record NC_068278.1, on the reverse strand, counting down.
ACTGCTACTCTGCCCACTGGTGGACAACAGCTTGCCCCTCCCCTGGTGGATGACAGTATGCTCCTCCCCTTCTAGCCGGACTGCAGCGGTTCCTCTGGCTCTCTGCGGCCGGCAGTGACCCCTCTGTCCCCAGGCAGACAGCCACTGCTGCTCCCTTGGCAGATGGTAGCAGTGAGAATTTTCTGAAATTTGCCTCTAAATATATTTTATCTTTTCCAAATGTAGCTTAACTCAGCTCCTTTATTATTCATGTATAATAAATTAAACATGAATAACCTGCAGCAGTCTGGCCATCTCATTAACACACGTTTTATACATTAAAGATATTTCATACCAGCTGAGAATCAACGATAGCGACATTCTTACAAAGATATCACTAGCAGAGTTGGGTTAAATGGTATATAACAATACATATAACATGCATAAATCAATGAACTCAGAACAGTCAATACTTGCTGTGGCAGAAGAATTATGCTTGAAAACGCTCCGATACGCTTTTACAGGTTCATAATAGGTTTACATGCTTTAATGTAAAAAAAAAACACAGAATTTTTCTCATACTGTACATTTCTGCTAAACCTATTTTCATCCTCCGGCTCAAACACTTTGATTTACTTCCTGTCTCTCTAAAGCCCCCCTTTCCGAAAAAACCCAGTCTGCTCTGATTGATCAGTTGGCTTAATCTGTTGTGACTGGTCAATCGTGTAGAGCATATGTTGGAAATGTAACGCTCCTTACCATAACTGAGTTTCAGCTCCCGAGGTTTGCTGAGCAGCTATAAACACTATTGTAACTATGGTAACAGTGGCGTTGGTTCCCCTTCTGTCACTCACTCGACGATGTGTCAAATGTAGTGACACAAGGGGGTTCTTTCGGGAGCCTCGGATACCTCTGAATATGAAAAAGGTCAATGCCAAATTGGCGAACAGAAACAAGAACAAAAAGAACGCCTTCCTTGATGCGTGTTATAGCTAGATGGCCCCAGCCACATCTAACACTCTATGAGGAGAAAAATAGAGAGAGAAAAGGCCGCGGCTGGCATGGCCTGCTCCCTGCTTGTCACGTCGCTTGTTCCCACCCTTCAAGGGAAAAGCATTGGCCAGATGCCGGGAACCTAATAAAAACAATATGATGTCTTAGTGGGGCGTTGGGGAAGGTTACGTGCAGTCTGATGCCCATGCTCCTTGGCACGCTACAGCTTGCTTCACCAGCATCAGCAGATCACGTAACATGGTTCAGTTTAGGTGACGCTATTGAATAGGGACCCCTTGTGTCACTACAATCGACACAACATTGAGCGAGTGACAGAGGGGGAACGTCTAAGTTACTAGTGTAACCCCCATTCCCTGATGGAGGGAATGAGAAGTTGTGTTCCCCTTGCCACAACACTGAACCAAGCTGCTGTAATGGCCGAACCTTATTCTCGGCTCCTCAGTGCAGAACCTGACTGAACAGATGCACGATCCCTGCCTTTTATACCCATATGTCCGGGGCGGGACATGCAAATTTTGTTCGCCAATTTGGCATTGACCTTTTTCATATTCATAGGTATCCGAAGCTTGCTTTAATGCACCAATGTACCTGTACCAAAGCAATCCAAAATTGCTTGCTTAAATGACTGGTGTCTTGTTGCTCTGACCCCCATCATCAGCAAATGCTTTGAGAGACTAATCAGAGATTACATCTACTCTGTGCTGCCTGTCTCACTGGACTCACTGCAGTTTACATACCGCAACAACCGCTCCACTGATGATGTCATTGCATCTACACTACATACTCCCACCTGGAAAAAAGGAACACATATGTGAGAATACTATTTGTAGACTACAGCTCAGCATTCAACACCATAGTGCCCTCCAAGCTTGATGGGAAACTCCAGGCTCTGGGCTTAAACATCTCACTGTGCAGCTGGATCCTGGACTTTCTGTCAAGCAGACACCAGGTGGTTAGAATGAGCAGCAAAATCTCCTCATCACTGATCCTCAATACAGCCCCACAGGACGGTATTCTCAGCCCACTCCTGTATTCCCTGTACACACATGACTGTGTGGCAACACATAGCTCCAATGCCATCATTAAGTTTGCTGATGATATGACAGTGGTAGGACTGATTACTGACAATGATGAAACACTCTGACATGCTGGTGTCAGGAGCACAACCTCTCCCTCAACATCAGCAAGACCAAAGAGCTTGTGGTGGACTTCAGGAGAAAAGACAGAGATCACAGCCCCATCACCATCTATGGAGCACCGTTGGAGAGAGTCACACATCAATGAGGAACTCACGTGGTCCGTCCACACTGAGGCCATTGTGAAGAAGGCTCACCAGCGGCTCTTCTTCCTGAGACAGCTGAAGGAGTTTGGAATGAACCACCACATCCTCACATGGTTCTACACCAGCACTGTAGAGAGCATCCTGACTGGCTGCATCATTGCCTGGTACAGCAACAGCACCACCCTCAACCACAAAGCTCTGCAAAGGGTGGTGCGAACTGCCAGACACATCATCGGAGGTGAGCTTCCCTCCCTCTAGGACATCTATACCAGGTGGTGTGTGAAAAAAGCTTGGGTGATCATCAGAGACTCCAGCCACCCAGGCAATGGGCTGCTCTCACTGTTACATCAGGCAGGCGGTATCGCAGCATCAGGATCCGCACCAGCTGAATTGATGACAGTTTCTTCCCCCAAGCAATCAGACTTTTGAACTCTTGATCGATCATGTTACATATATCAGCACCGCACATTATTAGCCTCAGACTGGACTCACATGTTATACTTCTCTTAATAACACACTGGCAACTGACTATCAACCGATAGCTGAATATATTGTATTTTATTATAATTTTTTATTTTTTGTATACTGTATATTGTATATAATTAGGTGTATATTGTATATTGTGTTGTGTAACAGATGTGTAAACTGAGTCATGTGTCTTGATAAGTATCACCCTGGTAACTGCATAGCAATCAGATGGGTTACCCTAGCAACCATGGAACAACACCAATATCTCTACACCAGAACATCCTACTGTCATGGGGGTTGCCTATTTCAACTTGGGGGAGAGGGGCATTGGTGCTTGCCGTGGCAAAATTTCTCACCACACTCACATTTTCTTCAGGAAATGTACCTATAATTGTCATACTGCAATGTTGCTTGGAATGAACCCAAGAATTTCACCCACCTTTGCACTTGTGTATGGTTGAGTAACAATGATGGGATTTTATTTGATTTGAAATGGAAACCTGGAAGTAGTCACGTTCACCTAATCATTGAAGAGCACAATTTGTAGGTGGCATTTTCCCTTTAAGATTATTTTTTTTACTCCACTGACATTTAGGTTTAAGGCTGGAGTTTGGGTAAATGGTTAAAAAACATGCATTAATTTTCACTGTATTTCATCATTTACAACTAAAAAAACAGCTCCAATCTGTGGACATTTCAACTGGGAACTGGAGCTAACAAGTGCCCATATGTTCAAAAACACTTCCTGCGTTGGACATTGGGGGCAGTACTTACAATTCCAAAAAGTACAGAACAATTTTAGCTGAAGAACTTTTGTACTAATGCTGAATTTACAGTGAGATCAGTTTGAAACGACTTCCTACATTCCAAATTTTATTTAAGAACTAGTTAATGGTTCTTATCGAGTTCATATCAACATCAATTTCAGTCTTTTCCTAATATAAATCTATTGTACGACTTCAGAAGACTTGTGATATAGTTCTTGAGTTGTATGGACCACTTTTATGATATGTTTATGGTTCTTTTTTGTCAAATTGGAGCTTGACAGATTAAGGTCCCATTCACTTTCATTTTATAGTTAAATAGTGTCCAGGATGTTCTTCAAATGTCACTTTTTGCATTCCACAGTTGAAAGCCATAGGGGTTTGGAACAATGTAATGGTGAGTAAATAATGACACATCTTTCATTTTAGGTTAACCGTGTATTATTTGTTTTATTTATTTTTTCCAAAGTGTTAAGTTGATACCAAATATTACAGCGTGAATATGTCTGCAGTATTCCTAAAAGCAGAAAACTTTCAATGAAATCTGAAAACTCACAAGATGGGAGGTGCCCTTAAATTGATATATTTCAAATGGCTGCTCTATTCAGCACCACAGATTGTTGGGCAGTAACATTTCATGAATAAAGGCATCAATATACTGCTTGCTTTAATATGGTTTGCTAAATGGTGTTTTGTAAATGACTAATGACAAAGTAATTATTTTGTGAATCCAACTGCCAGAGCTATAGCACAAATTACACCCCTCCTTTCCTTATGGTTCTTTGCTGCTCTGTCTCTTTAAATGACCTCTGGTTTGATTTATGCTGTGAATAGGGTAGAAGGTCTGTTTTTGTTAGATGCAGCAAGAATGTCTCAACCAATCTATAATCTGGTGTCCTCAAGCAGTATTATTGGAAAGATTTAAATGCACGAGAGATGGATGGATGGATGGATGGATGGATGGATGGATGGATGGATGGATGGATGGATGGATGGATGGATAGATAGATAGATAGATAGATAGATAGATAGATAGATAGATAGATAGAAAACTCACAACCTTTAGTAATGCAATACTCCTCATCTTCTAAATTTGAATAAAACAATCTGTGTCATGTTTTTAGAATATTTTTTATTTAATGTGTGTGTATGCATGCATGTGATTTATTTGACACTTTGTTGTCAATTATTGGACTGGAGGGGTGTCGTTTGGTCATGTGGGCGGGAGTTTAACATACAGCTTTGAATTGAAATGGTCTTTTAATTGTTCACAACATATATTCACAACGTGAAGCCAGTGTAATGCATCAAATGGACAGACAAACAGATTCAAGAACCCACACATACGCTCTCACTTAATGATTTGTCTACTGGTCTGCAAGTCTACAATGCACATATAAAACAGAAACAATTGCAGTCAGAGATGGACTGATGAAATTATAAAATATAATATAAATGGATATAAATAATAGTAAACCTAGTTTTAGTTATTAAGTTGTCTTGTCAAGTGATGCCGCCCCGGTAGATCTGTCCCTGGAATTATCTGCTCTGTTTTGTAGAAAAATCAAAACAAACGGTTTGTTCAGGTAAAAAAAAAAAGGCCCAATAGGCTTCAGTACATATTCAGAGCCTCCCTTTTGATTATAAACATATACATTGCAATTTTTTATAAAATTTTTCACACTGAACACAAGCTTTTTAAAATAGCATTTCATCTGGAAAAAGGGCCATCAATGGTACTACTCTTTTACAGTACATATGGTGTATAATCTTACGTTTGAATTAAAATAAATGAATACTTACAAATTGCATATGTTTTAAACAAAAACTGAATCATGGCATCTTTCAGGTGGACAAAAACATGAGTTTGGTGGGGGGGTTGTTGTCTTTATCAGCACCGCTCTCTCTGTCATTTAATTAGTTTAGTCAATTGGCAGGAGGGGAACACATCATCAGCCTTTTAATTTACTGTATTTCCAGGGGCACGTGCGCGCGCACACACACACACACACACACACACACACAAAAACACACACACATAAAAAAAATCACCTACAGCACATTTGTTGACACATCACTGGACTTCCTGTTCCTGTTGCTGATGGCACACTGCACTAGGGTTTGTAGCCTTCTTAGCATTGCTTATTCTTATTCTCATACATTCATATTTTTATCCTTTGTAATTTTTTCATATGTTTAGGGTTTTTCCACTTTTCTACTGTTTCATCTGTGTGTATTTTACCTGTTGCTGCTGGCGCCTAGCTCGAGGTCAACTGGGAAAAGAGCAAGCTCGTCCCGGTTCAGAGCATCTCTTTTCTCGGCATGGAGTTAGACTCAGTCTCAATGACAGCGCATCTCACCAATGAGCGTGCTCAGTCAGTGCTCAGGTGCCTCACTCTCTTCGAGCCCGGCACAGCGGTTCCTCTAAAACAATTCCAGAGGCTCATGGGGCATATGGCATCCTCAGCCGCGGCCGCGCTGCTCTGGTTGATGCATATGAGACCGTTTCAGCACTGGCTACAGACTCAAGTCCCGAGATGGGCATGGCGGCATGGCACATACCATGTGACAATCACCCCTTCTTGCCATCAGACTTTCAACCCTTGGACAGACCTCTGCTGTGCGCAACAGGCACGCTGCCGTTGGCCTCTGGACAGGACCCCGGCAGCATTGGCACATCAACTGCCTAGAGTTGCAACGGATCAACTGCAAGCACGTCTTGATCTGTTCAGACAGCACCGCGACGGTAGCGTACATAAATCGCCAAGGCGGCGTGCGCTCTCATCATATGTCACAACTCGCCCGCCATCTCCTCCTTTGTAGTCAGGTCAGTGGCTACACTGGGGAGTCGCTGCGCGCCACTCCCATCCCTTGCAACCACAATACGACTGCGGACATGCTGTTGCGGCAGGTTTCGCCTAGCGGAGAGTGGAGGCTCCACCCCCAGGTGGTCCAGCTGATTTGGTACCAATTTGACAAGGTACAAATAGATCTCTTTGCCTCCCAAGACAACTCCCACTGCCCGCTCTGGTACTCCCTGACAGGTACTCCTCTCGGGATGGACGTGCTGGCACACAGCTGGCCCCGGGGGCTGCGCAAGTACACATTTCCCCAGTGAGCCTTCTTGCACTGGTGCTGTGCAACATCAGGGAGGACGAGGAACAGGTCATCCTGGCGGCCCCTTACTGGCCCACCCAGGCCTGGTTCTCGCACGACCGCACGCAGAGCTCTAGATGTTCTGATCAGCTCTTTGTCTTCTTTGGTGGACGGCGGAAAGGGAATGCCATCTACAAACAGAGGTTAGCTCACTGGGTCGTTGATGCTATTTCCTTAGCTTATCACACCCAGGCCGTGCCCGCCCCTTGGCGGGTTCGAGCACACTCTATGAGAAGTGTGGAATCCTCGTGGGCACTGGCCCATGGAACCTCCTTAGCAGATATCTGCAGAGCAGCGGGCTGGGCAACACCCAATATCTCTGGCAGATTTTACAATCTCAGGGTTGTGTCGGTTGAGTCCTGTGTTTTGTCAGGTCCGAGCCGGTAGAACTTGGTAACGCGGCACACAGCACCCTTCACCAAGTTGATCCAGTGTGCCTTCTATCCCAGGTTAGCCACTAAGCGTCGCTCCCTGGATGTTCTCCTCCCTAGCCTTCTGTCAAACGTCTTGTAGACCCACTATGAGTCACAGGTGCTCTGTACTGGGGTCGGGCTCCACGGGCTTAGTTCCCTTTTCAGGCAAACTCCCTGTGATGTATTTCCCAGGTGCCCCTGTCAATGGACCCGCGTTTCCCTTGGGCAGCCCCGCTGCCCCGGTTGCCGTGCTTGTAGAGTTCCCCCTCATTAGGCTGGACCTACCACCGCGCCATTTCCCACGTATGGCTTCACCTCATGGTGTATTTGCCACATGTTACCTCACCCTAGACTGGGCAGGATGTGGCCTCCACAGGGTCTTTTCCCCCTGAAAGAATATGACCGCCTTTCCCAACGCATTTCATAACATTCAGATCGCTTCACGTCCTATGTGAGAGACATAGTGAGAGGAAAGGCGCGGCTGCTGGGCTTGCTCCCATGCTAGTCATGTAGCGCCTGTCCCCCAGCGCCTGTCCCCCCCCCAGGGATGCGGGGAACCTAATGTCTGTATGTGACACCTCTTTGGGGGCGTTGGGGAGGGCTACGTGCTGCCGACACAGTTGCCTCTAGCACACAGTAGCCTGCTTGCACCTGTCTCGGCAGTTCACATAACACGGTCAGTGCGTGCCATTTTTATATGGGATCCCTTGTGTCACGTCATTCGACACAACGTCGAGTGAGTGACAGATGGGGAACGTCATGGTTACTGTTGTAAGGAACGAGACATTGTGTCCTTCATGCCACAGCACTACACCTACCACTGTAAACGGCCGTACCTTATTTTCGGCTCCTCGGTGCAAAAATCCTGACTGGCACTCGCTGCCCCGCTTCCCTTTATACCTGTATGTCCGGGCGGGGCATGCAAATTCTGTCTGCCAACTTGACATTGGCCTTTTCTCAGGTTCAGAGGTACATTTTGCGTCCCAGGAAGACCCCTTGTGTCACTTCATTCGACACAACGTCTCATTCCTTCCCTAGGGGAACGGAGGTTACAACAGTAACCATGACGATATCATATAGACACTATGTCTGTTCCTCGAACTACCAAACACAAAACCCTCACACATAAATCAATTGAGAAAATATTTGATTACGGTCAAAGGAACCTTAAAAGAAATTATTACAGATAATAGTTTGGATACGCTCTGTTTGACTGAAACCTGGCTTAAACCAGATTTAAATTAATCTACTCCTCCTGGTTATTGTTATAAATATGAGCCTCATCTGAAGGGTCGAGGAGGAGGTGTTGCTACAATTTACAGTGAATTTTTGGTGTTACTCAGAGGATAGGATATACATTTAAGTATTTTGAACTAATAATGCATAATATGACATGTCAGATATAAATAAAAATCTCTGTCATCTTTTACCCTTGCTACAGTATATAGATCACTTGGGCCTTATTCTGATTTCCTTGGTGAATTTGCTAATTTTCAGATATTGTATTTACTTTAGATAGAGCTTTAATTGTTGTGGAATTCAACAATCACATAGATAATGAAAATTACACATTGGGATTAGCATTTATCGATATTCTCAACTCTCTTGGAGACAGACAAAAGGTAACAGGACCAACTCATTGCCATAATCATATGCTAGATTTAAATCTGTCATATAGAGTTGATGTTGATAATATAGAAATTCTGCAATGGAGCGATGACATTACCTCGTCTCTTGTATGCTGCGATCAGCTAATGTTACTCCATCTACACCACGCTATCATTCAGGTAGAACTATTCTTTCGACCACTAAAGATAGCTTCACTAATAATATTCCAGATCTATCTCATACACTCAGTAAACCCCAAAGCCCAGAAGAACTTGATGAAATAACAGAAAATATAAATACAGTCATCTCTAGCACTCTTGATAGTGTCGCCCCCTTCGATTAAAGAAAATTAAAGAAAGAAACCTACACCATGGTACAATGATCACACTCGTGCTCTCAAGAGAGCAGCTCTGACAATGGAGCACAAGTGGAAGAATACAAAATTAGAGGTATTTCATGGTGGGATAGTGTCTGTTTACTCAGAACTGTGGCAAAATTGGTTAGGAATAAAGCCTCAACAGAACCAGATATTCCAGATATAGAGTAATGACTTCATGAATTTCTTTAGTGATAAAATTGAAATAATCAGAAACAAAATTGGAATTATGCAATCATCTGTCATAGCACCTCAGAAAGCAGTGTCTCATAATTTTCCTCACATGCAACTTCAATCCTTCTCTGTCATAGGTCATGAAGAGCTAACAAAACTTATCGAAACATCAAAAGCCACAACATGTTTGTTAGATCCAATACCAACCAAGCTCTTAAAAGAGGTATTCTCTGTAATCTCAGAGCCTCTTCTTAATATTTTTAACACCTCGCTATCCTTAGAACATGTCCCAAGAAACTGTATAATGGCAGTTATCAAACCACTTATTAAGAAGCCACAACTTGATCCTAGAGAACTGGCTAAATATAGACCGATTTCAAATCTTCCATTTAGGTCAAAAATATTATAAAAGGCAGTATCCTCCCGATTTCAGATCTCCCATTTATGTCAAAAATACTATAATAGGTAGTATCCTCCCAAATATGTTCATTTCTACAGAGGAATAGTATATATATGAACAATTTCAGTCAGGATTTAGGCCTCATAACAGTACAGAGACTGCACTTATCAGAGTTACAAATTACTTGCTCTTATCATCTGATTGCGGCTGCATTTCTCTTCTAGTGCTTTTAGATCTTAGTGCTGCATTCGACATGATAGATCACAACATTCTCTTGAATAGGCTAGAGAATTATGTTGGCATTTGTGGAGTTGCATTAGCATGGTTTATGTTTAAAGTATGGAGTGCCACAGGGATCAGTTTTAGGGCCTCTGCTTTTCTCCTTGTATATACTTCCTCTGGGAGATATTCTAAGGAATTGTAGAATAAGTTTCCACTGTTATGCCGATGATACGCAACTTTATATTTCTTCATAACCTGATGAGATTTCACAATTCTACAAATTAGCAGTGTATCAATGAAATAAAGATTGGATGGCCAGAAATTTCCTTTTACTTAATTCCGACAAAACAGAGGTACTAATTATTGGACCAAAATCTCTAAAAATAAGCCAATAAAATATCATTTGACTCTCGATGGATGTACTTTTACATCATCTTCAACAGCGAAGAATTATATTTGTTATATTTGATACCAATCTGTCCTTTGAAAATCAAATTACCAATGTTTGTAGAACAGCATTCTTCAACCTAAGAAATATTGCTAAATTACGACACATGCTCTTTGTTGCTGATGCCGAAAAACTCATTCATGTGTGCATGACATCAATACTAGATTATTGTAATGCATTACTGGGAGGATGTGCAGCAAGATCAATAAATAAACTTAAATTGGTTCAATATGCATCAGCCAGAGTGTAGACGAGAACCAAGAAATATGTTCATATTAGCCCCATTTTATCATCGTTACATTGGCTACCTGTTCAATTTTGTATTAATTAAAAAATTCTGTTAACTACGTTCAAAGGTTTAACATCATGAAACATTATATTCATGATGTTAGTCAGAGGGGAACTGGCCCCCACAGTGAGTCTGGTTTCTCCGAAGGTTATTTTTCTCCATTAACCAGTTTTGTGTTCATTGCCTACAGTTGCCTTCGGCATGCTCACTGTGGTTATAAATACAATTACTATTTAATTACTTATTTTTAAACACAATTCACAATCGTATTTTATCAAACTACACAATGATGATTCTAAGACATTATAGATATTACAGTTTTATCTTCTGTTAATGCCTGATCTTCTGTAAAGCCGCTTTGATATGATGTGTGTTGTGAAAGGCGCTCCACAAATACAAATGACTTGACACACACGTCTTATGCTCACACTTCACATTAACTTAGGGTCTGGCTAAGAAAAACAAAACTATAATTTCTTATATAAGCTGCAATGCAACTTTCATTAAATAGTTATTAGAAAACACAGTAACACAGCTCTGTGTAATACTTGATTCTGATTGGTCAATTTCTGCATTTGTTCAAATATATTTGTGTAATGATAACTAAACTGTATAATTGACCACTGTCCCTGGCAAATTATTTTCTTCATAGCTGTATTAGTTTCATGTCTCTCATATCACTCTGTGGTCTCTTTCTTTAAACATAATATAATTTAAACATATATCATATTTTGTTTTTTAGCAAGAAAATCACCTTGACATTTATTTTGTTTTGACAGTCTGACTGTACCTTATATCTACGTACACTTGTGAGCCAAAACATTATGACCACCTGCCTAATATGATATTGGTCCTCCACGTGCCTCCAAAAGAGCGCCGACCCGCCAAGGCATAGATTCTGCAAGACCCCTGAAGGTGTCCTGTTGCTTCTGGCACCAAGATATTAGCAGCAGTTCCTTCAAATCCTGTAGGTTGTGAATATCCTACAAGTCCTGAAGGTTGTGAGGTGGAGCCACCGTGGATCTGACTTGTTGGTCCAGCACATCCCACAGATGCTCAATAGGATTGAGATCTGGGGAATTTGGAGGCAAGGGCAACACCTGGAAATCTTCATTATGTTCCTCAATCCATTTCTGAACAATGTGTGGAGTGTGGCAAGGGAGCATTATCTTGCTGAAAGAGGCCACTGCCATCAGGGAATACCATTACCATGAAGGGGTGTACCTAGTCAGCAGCGATGTTTACTTAGGTGGCACATGTCAAATTAATGTCCACATAAATGGCAGTAGAACATTGCACAGTGCATCACACTCCCTCCACCAGCTTGTCGTCTTTCCAAAGCGCATCCTGGTGCCATCACTTCCCCAGGTAAACGGTGCACACGTACACGGCCGTCCATGTGATGTAAAAGAAAATTTAGGAACCTTTCTTCCACTGCTCCAAAGTCTAGTTCTGACGATTGCATCATCATGGGCACTCTGTCCGATCTGCGGCTACATATCCCAATATGCAGCAGGGTGCGATGCACTGTGTGTTGTGACACATTCCTCCAGTAACCAAAATTACCTGTGACTTGTGCCACAGTAGACCTTCTGTCAGTTTGGTTCCAACGGGATAGCCTTTGTTCTCTTCGCACATCGATGAGCCTTGGGTGCCCAACGCCCTCTCGCCGGATTGTGGATTGACCCTCCTCGGACCACTGTTGGTAGGTACTCAACACTGCTGACCGAGAGTACCCCACAAGCCTTGGCATTTCAGAGATGCTCTGACCCAGTCATCTGGCCATAACAGTTTGGCCCTTGTCATAGTCGCACAGGTCTTTACTCCTGCCCATTTCTCTTGCATTGAATACATTGACTACAAGAACTGATTGTTCGATTACCATCTTATATACCCAGACCTTGACATGTGACCTTGTTAGGAGATGATGAACATTATTTGTGGTCATAATGTTTTGGCTCATTAGTGTATATTACATGCAATGCAACTGAATAAAGAATTTATAATTACAACTTTATTTAACAATATTGTATCAATATGTGTTGTTCACATATTTTGTTTACAAAAGTATATTATATGATTTTTATGAATAAGTCACTATTCAGATGAAAATTATAGATGAATTATGAAGTTTATGATATATTCCCTATGTTTGGAAACAGAAATTATTTTTTGCATTTCAATTTGGTAATGGCTCAGTGGCGCAGAAATTACACAACCACCAATCTAATGCTATTTTAAAGATTATGTAATATAATAATGTTTGTTAATGTAATTAAGTAGACTTATTATACAATCTTACCCATTTTACCCATTTTTGGTCAATGATTTAGGTTAGTCTTTTTTTTTAAGCGGTTGGCATGACTGCAAATAAACCTTTGAATAAAACTTTCAATGCATCTTGCGAGAGACATTCTTGAATTTTACACGAAATCCTCAGTTTTACATGAGACTCATCTGTCTCTTTATAACATCCTCAGGCAGTTGTTTTCAATTGTGTTCTGCAATTAATTGTGAATGTCTGGGGCATTTTTAGCAACATTGGCCATATCAAAGGCAGATGAGAGCTCTTTCCTCTTTGGGATGAAAGAGTACGACTCAACTCCATATGTCACTCGAGAACTTCACTCACACTGATGACAGATCAAACACAACTGTGTGTTTGTGTGTGTGTGTGAGTGTGTGTGTTGGGAGACAATTGGAGAAGTACAGACATAAGAAGCGAGTGAAATTAATTTGTCTGTACAATAAGCACTTCACTCCAGTGATAAACAGAATGACTTCAATACAATACATCTGTAAAAAAAACACATGCCTTTATTTACATGAGTAGCAACAGTGAATCATTTATATCTATGGCACATAAACAGATTTCTCATGCATACATTAATTTATGGATTTCAGCATGTTAAACCCTAAACATGTTCTTTAATGCAAACAAACAACTTTTGGAACCAGAAAATAGGTAAGCACTTTCATTCACATATCACAAGAAATATGTGAATGCTAAACATCTGTACTGTAAATAAAGGAATATACAGCTTCTGTGACATGCTGTTGATTACCACAGAAAATATATTTGACTTATCTTTCATTTAGTAAAAACACGAATTGTGTTGGTGGTTATGAGCTTACAATGGAAGTATTAATGGAAATGCATTCTGGAGGGTTTATTAGCAGAAATGTGAAGCTTTTGTGTTTTTGTAAAAGGACTTGTATTAATTCTTCCATTCAAAATGTGTTATTTGAGCTGCAAAGTTGTCTAAATTGCCCTAAGTTGCATTTTTCATCTCTCATTTCTTTGTTGTGATGCTATCAGTTACATTTACATTTATGCATTTGGCAGACACTTTTATCCAAAGCGACTTACAGTGCACTTATTACAGGGACAATTCCCCTGGAGCCACCTGGATTAAGTGTCTTGCTCAAGGACACAATGGTGGTGGCTGTGGGGATCGAACCAGCGACCATCAGATGGGTCTGATTACCAGTTATGTGCTTTAGTCCACTATGTCACCACCACTCCTGGTTAGGTTTAAGGTTAAGGGTAGGGAGGTAAGCTTGATGATTCATTAGAGCATTAACCTTAAAACTTAATCTCTTTGGAAGAAAATTAAACTTGCTTTAAGCGGCACACGGTGGACATTTCACATCTGAACTGTCACAACACGTGTAAGGAACCAGGTAGTATCATTTTGCAAAAATATTGCAGTCATGTAATTTAATGAGACCAGGCTGCTTTTGAAGCATTGTGTATTCTGATGCAAACCTTCCCCAAGTAAGCTTCCATAAAAGCATTATTGTAAACACGATTCATGCCGATTTAAAAACAAAAAGGGTTTTCTTCAATTATCGACAAAATGCCCCATTGAAATGATCCTGGAAAATTCTTTTAAAAAATAGTTCACATTTAATTCAATCTCCCGAGCTCCAAAAACTCTCAAATACAATGAAATCGCACTAGACTTTTCCTTTCCACATGCTCTTTCTCCGACCCACAAACACACACTACTAAAAACAGACACAAAGCTCTGGCTTTTCATGACTTTTGCCCTCTGCCCTGATGTATTCCAGCATTTCTCTTTGTAGTGTCCTCCTCCCCCTCCCATACCCTCTCTTTCTGGGACCTCTCTGGGCCTGATTCACAATCCACCTTGTGCGAGGGCCCCCCAACTCCTCAGTCCAAGCTCTTTCTGTCCACGTCTGGCTCTTTCTGACAGGGGAGGGAAAGACGGAGAGCAGGAGGCTGAGGGGTAGGGAATGTTTCCCTTTGTTTCCTGTCAAAACACAAGCTCCATCAGGAGACCCGGCTTCTGACCCCTTCAGACTGTGTGAAGCTGTAGGGAGTCAGAGGGAAATACTTCTCATTGTGTGTGTGTGTGTGTGTGTGTGTGTGTGTGTGTGTGTGTGTGTGTGTGTGTGTGTGTGTGTGTGTGTGTGTGTGTGTGTGTGTACATCAGTGTTCGGGAATAACTAACAAAATGTAGTAATGCTATACAAACTTTACTACACTTGTCAGTAACGTGACAGTATTTCACAGTTTTAAAAACAATGATGCTTCTCCAGTACCTTTTTCCAAAAGTAGCTGCACAGTGACAAAACGCAATGTTGTTGTTTTTATTGTTCCATTGTATTGCCATGGTGTCCTCATTAGTACTCAGAGATATTTGTAAGTGACTTTTACACGTACATTTTTCTATGTTTGGATAGACACTGAAACTTAAAATATCAAAATATTAACAGCATCTAAAAGGTCACTTTTGGATAATCGCTTTTATGTTCAGGTTTAAAGACTTACAAATCTTTGAAAATCCCCTGACAACTGATCGGATCATACATTTCTGAAACTTTGAATGAGTTCAGTAATCAATCAACTTCATAGAATCAGCTACATTTTTGCTGAATTATTTTATGTATTTTGTTGTATTGTGACTTTTTGCCAGTGAAATAAACACTAACTTTTATTCACGTTACATTTATGCATTTGGGAGACACTATTATCCAAAGCGACTTACAGTGCACTTATTACAGGGACAACCCCCGAGCAACCTGGAGTTAAGTGTCTTGCTCAAGGACACAATGATGGTGGCTGTGGGGATCAAACCTACAACCTTCTGCTTACTAGTTCAGTGCTTTAGCCTACTACGCCACCACCACTCCATTAATTTAACACAAATCACGAGTAACTCACTTACATTTCACCCTGTTCCTAACAAAATGCTATCTTATGACATTAAACCACTATTAAAATAGAGCATGACTTGTATAGTGATACATTTGAAATTTGCATTACATAACCAACTACATTTACAAGCTTGTTCAAAGCAACTAAATACCTAGAAGCTCAACTGATAGATGATTGCACTTGTGATGCAATGGATCAGGGTACAAGTCCAGAAGAGCATGCAAGTTGTTTTTAATCTCACATTTGCTTTTTCTGACACTATCGGTTAGGTTTAAGGTTTAGGGAGGTACAGTACATTTTGTTCATTTAAAATTCAATAAAACTAACCTTAAAAAAACATAATCTGTTTTGGAGAATATTTAACTCGCTTTTAGCACCGCACAGTGGACATTTCAACATGGAACTGCCTTGTTACGCTTAAGGAATTTCAAAATCCAGTTTGTACACTTTTTTATGGCTGAATTTAATTATTATGTTTGGATATCTATGAATACTAATGTGATTATGTTGATTTTCCACATGCAGTCATACCGCCAAGTGAACTGTGACAGTAATAAAACATACCCAGGATTCTACACTGATGAGCAAATCATTATGACTAATATGCTGTTGGTACTCCGTGTGCCACTTAAAGCACTGACAACCCGCCAAGTCATGGACTCTACAAGACCCCTGAAGGTGTCCTGCGTTATTTGGTGCCAAGACTTAAGCAGCAGAGTCTTCAAGTCATTTAAGTTGTGAGGTGGAGCCACCATGGCTTGGACTTATTGGTTCAGCACATCCCACAGATGCTCAATCGAATGATCCTCAAACCATTCCCAAACAACGTGTGCAGTGTGGCAGGGCCTATTATCCTGCTGAAAGATGCCGCTGCCATCAGGGAATACCATTGTCATGAAGGGGTGTACCTGGTCTGCAACAATGTTTATGTAGGTGGCACATGTCAAATTGACGTCCACATGAAAGGCTGGACCCAGTGTTTCCAAGCAGATCAATGCCCAGACCATCACATTCCCTCCAGCAGCTTGAAGTCTTCCCACAGTGCCTCCTGGTGCCATCACTTCCCCAGGTAAACAGTGAACACCTACACGACAATCCACAGGATCTAAAAGAAAACGGGACTCATCGGACCAGGCGAACTTCTTTCTGTGACTTGTGCCACAGTAGACCCTTGTCAGTTTGGACTAAACGGCATAGCCTTCGTTGCCCTCACGCATCGATGAGGCTTGGGCGCCCAACACCCTGTCACCGGTTTGTCCCTCCTCGGACCGCTGTCGGTAGGTACTCACCACCACTGACCATTTCTCCTTTATTCATCACATTGTCTACGAGAACTGATTATGTGATTACCATCTAATCTACCCAGACATTGACATGTGGCCTTGTTAGGAGATGAGCAACGTTATTCGCTTCACCTGTGAATGGTCATAATGTTTTGGCTCATCAGTGTATATAGTATGCTGTTATATGTCTTCCTATAATGTGTATGTGCATATATGTGTTAAACTCACAACGTATGTTTGTGTGTGTGTATGTCTGTGTGTACAAGACCCATCTGTGGCTTCCATCAGGCTAGTTGAAATCCTGCTGAGTCCACTGTCAGGCGCTGAACCCCCCGTCACCCGTCACAGACCCCGCTGGGGAAGAGCTGGAGAGAGAGAGAACAGACCAAAAGTAGTTCATTCCACAGGAGGAATGAGATGTGGAATCTGAGACATAAGGGATGAAATCAGACCCACAACAATACAGAAACATTTATGCTGAACTCCACTGAGAGAATTTTGATTTCAGCACTGCAGAAATGACTGCTAAAAATGATTTAGAAAAAAGTAAAAAGAAATAAGTTTATGAGATTTAAAGAGGTGTAAAAAAAATCTGCCAATACGCAAGCATTATATTGAAGATATATTCGCTGAAAAACAATTGGTAATATCGTACGCTGTTTTGCTTCTAAGGTCCTTTCACACCACCAGTGACACACAGCGACAAAGCAAAAGAGTCCCATTCATTTTCAATGAGAGTACAGAGACTTTCGGCAATGTATGCAACAGTGACCATTGGTGACAATATTGAGGGGCACAAAAAAGTTGAGAAAAGTTTAACTTTATGCAAATGACAAGGGACATTCGGAAGCGACAACCAATGAGAGTTAAGACAACAGAGCCTCGCCATCCATCCAGGCAAATTAGAGGAGTTATAGGGCCCTACTTGAAGAGCACTAGCGCTAAACGCAGTGCTATGCCATAAGTCATGATCGCAAAGTCAGTGGCCATGGCAACAAAGTTTTGGTATTTTTGTGCCAGCATGCGCTATAGGCATAAGTGGGTTTGGCGAAATCAATCGTGCAAGGCGCAAATCGGGTCAAGAGCACTTCAAATGCTAGGTTCTTCTCTGACACCATCTGCATCCTTTTATATTGTCCATTCCTTGTCAAGCACCAGCGATATAAACAAAGACATCACATTCATAAGGAGTTGATAGTGTAAATGGACTGTATGCAATGAATTAGAAGAATAGAAATAGACTTACACAAATCATGGCTAGTATTATCAGTGATTGTATCGGCACACACTTCTACCAGTTTTAAATAATACATTTATTGATTGTTTAACTATTGAACATTTAACTTAAAAGATTTCCTAATTCAAAAGACACTTTAAAGAAAAAAAAAAAATCATAATGGTCAAACAAATCATACCACTTCCAAACATTTTACTCTCTCCAAATTCTTCCTCCGTCCCTTTGGATAAGATGTAGTGCACGCTTTGCGCGCTTATGAAAATAGATCCCAAAATGTTGTGAGGGACTTCAAGGCTCAGTATCATTTGTTTGTAACCGCATGGATGAATTTAATAAAACAAAGATGCATTGAAAAACGTGTATGGAACTGTTGGCATTCTGAGTGTTTTATCCATACATTGATAGATTATTTGTTTTGTCCATGGTATGATGCATTGAGCACTGCAACAGGTTATGTAAAAACACTCTTCAGAATGTACATTTTTAGAGGCAAGAGAATGATAGTGTTACGTCCCCAAGGACTCTTATTTTGTAATTTTGTATCTTACTCTGTTATGTCTGTCTTGCTGTCCATTGCTCTGATTGTATCCCAGGTGTCCCTCATCTTCTTGTTAGCCCATGTGTAGGTATACCCTCTTGTTCTTTGTTCCTGTGTTGGTTCTTTTTTGTATGTTGTGCATTGTTAGCCAGCAAAGGTGCTGTAGAGTTTGTGTTACTTTCTTTTCTGTATATTTACCATCATCATTATATCCTCTTCTTTGGTTTACAATTAAAGTTCTGCTTTTTGATCCTCACTCTCTCGCCTCTTCCCTTCACAAACCCTGATAGATAGCTTAGTTTAACCGGCAGTACATATCATTTGTGGTCAGATTTTCTAAAGCTATGGCCAGTTGGGCAGTCCACAGAAGTAGGAACGCCCACTAGTGACTTCACACTGCAGAGACTAGCGACACCCAGCAACAATAGTTGCAGGCGGTGTGAAAGGGGTTTAAGGCTACATTCACATTAATCCAATACATCTGAAAAGCGGGTTTTCATTGGTTAATTGTTTTAAAACTATTGCCATAAATCATGGTTACTATAATATTACTATCATAAAAGTATGGTTAATTTTACCCGCATCAAACCATTCTCCAACTAGCCACCATGTCAAAAAAATTAAAATAATTAAACCTTTATATAAATGTTTTAGTTATTATTATAAGTAGAATTAAAGAAAATATTAAGAATGGAGACAGGATGGGAAAAAGTGGTGCAGAGGAGGGAATTGAACCCAGGACATCCGACTGATAATAATTCATCCACACACTCTTTACACAGTACACTATTGCAGTATCACTTGAGGGGTGCAGTTTGACTTTGATTTCTGTGTTTCCACCAGACTGTTGGAGTGCAAATAGTCTGTATTAAAATTTATCTTTAACAACGCTATCAAAGTAAATATCAGGCACAACAATTCAGCTACAACATGGGCCGCCATCTTGATTGTTTTGGGTTGAATGGATCGCGCGACTGCATAACATGACAACAAATACATAATCATTTTCATGTATCTCTGTTTTCCCTGTCCACACTACAAAAAATACAAATAGAAATGAAAAACATTTAACTCGCTAAAACGTTTTTAGTCTTATTTCAGTGCTGTTTGCTAAGGCAAGCATCATTATTAGTGTTGCTCATACAGTACATAGTGTTAGAGATTTGAACAAACCCCTTACCCTTTGTATCAAACTAAGTTTTTACTACAGATGTGAATGATACTGTAAATCATATGGCTTGTTGAGATGGTGCTATTACTTTTCTGGGTCAACTGACTTGACATGAGTTTCACCTTGCAGATGATAAACCAGCTGAAAAGAATCCCATAGACTTGCATTAAAGGAGGGGCCTGATCCATATCTAGGGAACAGAATATCATACTTGGGGTAGTGCTTTTGACTTGGCCCACTAAGCAACCACTGAGAACACCCTAGAATCTACAAAGCAATGTGAACACTTTAGCAACCACATAGCAATGCCCTACCAACCACCAAAAACACATCACAGCATTGTGGTGGCAAGTGTTGCAGGCAAGCATCACCCTCCAAAAAGATAGTTTGTTGTTGTTGTTGATGATTTTAATTCACAACTTATTACCCTAATGGAATAAAGGTGACTCTCACCAACAAGCAAACCAGATACAAATTAACCATATTATTACCATGTTTTTGGACATGTACTGCTGTAATGCCATGTCTTATAATTTTGTAAATGTATCATGGAAATACCGTGGTAGTTCAAAAATCACTGCAGTAATGCTAGGGTGTTGTGGGTGATTGACAGCATATTGTAATGCAGATGTTGAGGTATTCTGTGTGGTTGTTGGTGTAATGTTATAAAGTTGCTAGGGTATTCTGGATGGCTGATTGGTGGTTACTTACTGACACAAGTAAAACTAGTCCACTCCCATGTCTCTATTATGGTCCCTTGATATGGCTCAGGTCCCTCCTTCAGACTAACTATATAATTTTTCGACTGTCCACCTTAGTCGAGTCCATTTAAAGACCAAGAAACCACTTATGTTAAACAGTACATGTCCTCTGGCACATATTTTCAGTTCAAACCAATGGGAGTTGAGCACTAAATTTGCGAGGGGGATTGTGGGATTGACATCAGAGTGGACCAAGTGTGGAGAGCGGCCAATATGAAAGTGAAATTAAACAGGCACCACATGTGACTTTCAGATGTGAAAGTTAAAGAGATTTATAGTAAAAAAAAAAAAGGACTTATATATTGATCTGTTTCTCACATGTATTACTTTTATGCTGCTTTTTGGACATTCAGATTTCTGGCCACCATTAACTGGTTTGAAAGGACCAAAGGAGCTTTTGTTCTAAAATTCTTCATTTGTGTTCAGCAGAGAAAGAAAGTCATACACATCTGGGATGGCATGGGGGTGAGTTATTAAAAATGTTGGGTGAACTATACCTTTATAGTTTTGAGAAACCCTTAAACCCCAAGAATGAACAATAGTTATAATGATGCTTGCCTTAGCAAGAACCACTTACAAACTCTTCAAAATCTATGGAATTACACTAATGTAGGTAAAGATATGGATCAGAAGTATAAAATAAATCAGACACACGTGCACACAAACGTCTCTGGTGTGCTTGTGCTCAGGTCTGTGGCCCCGGAGCCCATGCGAGACGTTTGTCAGAATGTCTGTCACTGATTGATATGGGCACCCGAAGCTCTCGAAGGCATACACCACCTCCGCTGTCTGCATACTGCACATGCCTGCTGGCTATAACACTTACAAGATGGACTGAACATGTATGACTGTATATGTCAACACATAATAATCTTGGAGTGTGTTCTGTGGCTAGCTAAGCATAAGAACTGGGGAAGCAACAAAGGATGTGTGTGTGTGTATGAGTGTTTCATGTAGATGGATTGGCCGTAATAGCATTAGATACTGTCTCAAATCTGCCTTGGGCAATCATATAATTCTTCCTATCAAATCTGTGACTCACTCTACCAATGTATATCTTCGCACCACTAATGCATTGCTCTGCATTTTCACCTTGTTTCGAAGAATTCTGAATAATGTTTTGGGGGAATTCCATAAAGGAATATTCCAGGTTCAATACAAGTTAAGCTCAACCAACAGCATTTGCGTAATAATTGACTAGCCCCTTGTTTACTAAAAACAAGTATTAAAGGACTGTATTTCTGTGTGTCTGTGTTTGCAGCATTGCCCAGTGATCAACAATTGTGTGTCACAGGGTAATTAATTATGATACATACAATAAACAGAAACAATGAGGTGGAATCTGCATAAAGTGGAAGCAAATTGTAATTTATATAGTATACCTAGCAGTATATGCATACAATACTATTTATAATGAGATGATATATCAGAGAACACTTACCAAGTGTAATTGCATAGTAATAAAAAATCTAAAAACTGTGCAAAATAAGACAGTTAAACAATGATACAAACATTAGATGGCAGAAATATTGATAAAAATAACCGAACTACACAGAAATACAACATTAAAAAGAAACTTCGAGCAAATGAAACTGAGATATTTGGAGGTGGTGGTGTGCCATCAAAATAATCAAGATAGTAAACCTAACCCATCAAGAAAATAATCAAGGATGATTTATTCTTTTCATGATAGTCCTGTTGAGCTTTTCTGAGTCTTCAAATGACTTCCTAGCTTGACAGGTACGCCAGCCGACGCATTCATCTCTTGAACTGATATCTCTTTGTCTTGTTACTCCCCCTCCTCCTCCTAGCAGTTTAGTTATCGCTGTAGCATTTCATTTGGAACTATTTAATTGCTTCAGTTGTTTGTGTCAGAATGGGAGTTCAATATAGGAAATTGTGCTGCCCCATGTATGTATTTATCTGCAAATGTGCAGATTCACATAGAATTTCCACAAATGACTCAAACTCATTGATGGTAAAGCTAATTACCTGCTTCATTGCAGGTATCTAGAGAGTACAACTAAAGGAGAAAAAATCCATAAATGCTGTGGGCAACAGAGGATTTTTGCTCCCTGTCTATTTCTCCCTGTGTATGGGTGTGTATGCGTCAAGTGTGTGTGTGTGTGTGTGTGTTTCTTCTGTCCCAATTTTCCTTTGATGTTACCCCAGGTTAAAATTCAGACTTCATATGCATTGCAAAGGGCAATGTGAATACCTGATTGATGTCACAAGAAAAATTGCCAAGAAAAGGTTGACTGTTTT
The DNA here is from genome assembly GCF_025860055.1 of Xyrauchen texanus. Lineage (NCBI taxonomy): Eukaryota > Metazoa > Chordata > Actinopteri > Cypriniformes > Catostomidae > Xyrauchen > Xyrauchen texanus. The sequence goes on along the minus strand of NC_068278.1, from coordinate 8,715,627 downwards.
GTCTGCTAAAATCGGTCTACGTTTTCCGAATTTCTGAACTCCCCTAGAAAACCCCAGTGGCCAAAGTTGGAAATACAGTTGTGCGTATGGGCAACGTCGCAACTGCATTCTCTCACTTACTTATTTTAATGGATGTGATGTGCGAGTCAGAGCGCATCCGATTTTCATAAATGTTTAAGTAGTAATTACATAACAATACTCCTTACCCAAACCCTAAACCTAACCCCATGGTACGAATTATTGGGGGTCTAGGGGGGTCTAAGACACACTGAATGCAACAGGAGATCCCCTGAAAAGCTTATTTGCGCTATCTTGGGGGGTCTTAATTAAAATCTTGTGCTTAATTAAATACAAAGTTTAACACTGTTATTTTTTAATGCTTTACAAATTAATATATAACATTTGAAATAAACATTTTGCACCACCAGACAAACTGTTTTGATCTGTCTACCCACGATATAGTGATGGAACTTGTCTTGACATCATCGAAATACTATCTACTGTATAGGGAACCGGCAGTGTCTTCTAAATGTACTAGTAGGCTGTAAATAATTGTGTAAGTTGTGAATACTTATGTGCTTACGCATGTGTGTTTTTGTGTGTAACCTGATAAAGAGATGGGGCTGATCTTTGACCCAGACAAGATCATAATGGCCCCTAACAGACACCAGACTGTCTGTCTGTCTGTCTGTCTAAATAAAAATAATCCTAATCAGAGCAAAGGACAACATTCCAGCGTGCAGGGTTCCGGAAGATAAACTTTTCACGGGTCATAAAAAGCATTAGCGGCTCTTAATGCTAATGTTAACTAATGTGTTACTTTGCCCAGGGGCAAACAACACTAATCACTCTAATTGTGCACACTGTTGTGTGCATTACTGACTTACAGTCATTGCCTGACTATTTATGTTTACACTTTGCCCTTTGCAGCAGTTTATGAAGTAACTTTCAAGAACATGCATCTGTTGTGATGCTTTATTTTACTTCAGCAGGTAATTGTAAATGAAAGTCAAGTTATACAACACGACTGTGTTACAGGCCACAAAACAAGACAAGTTCATGAAAGGCCAAGAAGAACGAATTAGAATAATACAATTGCAATGCTACCTAAGATAAGAAAAGTTTATCTATGCAGTAGTGCAATGGGATGAAGATTTGTTTTCTGTAACAGGCACTCATTGTTGCACTCATTCCAAGGGTCAGAGTATATGACAGGGTTCAACTGGGTCCTGAAGAAGTCTTAAAATGTCTAAAATTAATTTATCTTTGGTCAAAAAAAGTGTTGCACAACAGATCATCACAAGATAAATTATGAAAACTTATACTCAGTACAACAGCACACTTACTTGAGAATTATTAATAGTGATATATTATTATTACAGTGAAAATTGCATTATACTACATAGTATTAACATAATATTTTTCTGACAATGTTTTAAAAACGTTTTTTATTTTTTTATTTTCATGCATTCATTTGAATTGAGCTTTGATTTTGGTTGAACACTGAGTGAAGCCCTTTCAGTTTCTGTGCGTATTTGTAGTACTCCAGATAAGCAGTTCCCTGTATGGCTCAGTGTGATTATTAAACCGAAAAAGGCCATGATTAAATAAAATAGGTATGCTGTAGTCTGAATGTGCTGTGCACTTTACATTAAATGAGTACTCTGCTCTGTCATCTGCAACTACACACACATATACAGTGTTGGGTAATGTTACTTTTAAAAGTAACTCATTAGAATATTGTGTTACTCCTTATAAAAGTAACACAATCAATTAAATAGTTAATTTTTATGGAAAGTAAAGCGTTACATTACTTTTGCATTATTTTTGCATTACTTTTTTTCCTACCGCCACTCTCTCTTCTGCTACGCACACATTCCATACAAATAAGCCATGTATTGCATTCAAGAGACATTGCAGGTCATGCTTGCTACTGTACAACTCTCTTGTTAAAACAACATACTAAACAAACAGATATTTAGAAAGGCACAATCAGTAGGTCTTCATGTCATATAAAGACATGAATAAGGAGGAATAACCACTGTCTTACAAAATACAACAAAGTTCAACATTTGAACCTGCATCATATGTCATCATCTGCAGTGCCCATCGACAATGCCAGAGTCAACTTGAGATGTTTTTCAGAAGTTAGGATAAAATTCAGTGAGGAATGCCAATCTAACATGCTCAAGGAATACTGTATGTCTGATGAATAAATGAAATATTTATAAGTGATAATAATAAGTGATCTCAGTGCAAGCTTCTGCAGACAGCCTACTGCAAACGTGCATGTTGATTCAACTTGAATAGAATAGTTTTTAATGCTAACAAAATGTCATAAAAATGTTATGTTTCACAAGCAAAAATGTAGAATATTTTAAGACATTTTGTCTGCATACACAAACCATGTAGTACATTGCTCGCAGCTGCTGATCCAGCGTCATCTTTACTCATACCATTCTCCCAGTTATGGGGAGCTGTAACACGGAAGACAGTGAATTGAGTGAGTATTTCACCCTGTATATTATACTGTGGCCAGTGGAAGGCTAGTCTTATAGTCCCTCTGCTTAAACATGTTGTAAAGCAGTCAATGGAAAGGAGGAGGTGAGTGCCGGCTTGACAATATAAATAATAGTTTTAATGATAAACTTAAAAAGACACAAACACACATGACGGACATGTCCGTAACCTATCTCTCTCTCCCGCACAATCCTCAACAGTCGGCCTTTATCCCTCTCGGAGGCTTGATTAGCCTGATAAGGGACCGGGTGTGTATGATCACGACCCAGCCCCGCCCTCCGCCCTGCCACATTCCTCCCTCGTTCTCTCAGGCAGGGGAGCCCCCGGCATGACGTACAACCCCCCTTCCCTGGGGAGGGGCGTGCCTCTTGCCCCGTCTGCTGGCAGGTCATCCCCATCTACCTGGACGAGGGAGGGGACAAGGTGAGGGAAACAGAAATAATTAAAATGGGGGGTACTTCCTATAGTGTAGTACCCCCCCCAAAAAACACTGTAAAATTTAAACGAGAGGGAAAAGGTCAACGTAGAGCGGCAGTGAGAGAGAGGAGAGATAGATGAAAAAAAAAACGTACTCGCCGGTTCTCCGTTACACCGTCGCATGGTCCTTGATCACTTCTCCACCCTCTCAGGCGGACGACAGCCACTTCTCCCCGGGTGGACCAGAGTCAGACTCACAACCTCCTGGCGGTCAGAACGCCCCTCCGCGTTCTCGGCGACTCGTGGGGACAATCCTCCGCCCGTGGCAGCGGCCCTACCGCTCCAGGTGGTCGGGGAGTCCAGTCCCCACTCGCCTCGCGGACGGCGGCCGTTCACCGCGTCTGGGCAGTCGGTCTACTCCCTCCCCCAGTGGATGGCAGCAGTGCTCCCCTGGGTGGATGGCAGTGTCCAGGACTCCGCGACGGGCATCCCTCCTCGGCGAGTGAGAACCGGCTTGCCAATATAAATAATATTTTAATGAATAACTTAAACCAAAAGACAAACACACACACACATGACGGACATGTCCGTAAACTATCTCTCTCTCGTCGCACCACCGTATCCCTCTTGGAGGCTTAATTAGCCTGATAAGGGACAGGGTGTGTATAATCACAACCCGGCCCCACCCTCCGCCCTGCCACACATGTTTACTGATTTTTTTAATGCATCATGTATTGATACATGAATCAATCATGTTTCACTCAACCAAATGTTGAATGTTAAATGCTTTAACACAGAGCAGTTTGGATGCAAACTGATCCTAGAGAAGTAGATACGGGCAGGTTTAAAACAAAGCAATTCAGATGTACAAACCGTCATCGATCATTCCATGTTGTATGTAATTATAATAATGCTGTGGCCAGAGGAAGAATTCTCTGGGCTAATGCCTGTGCTATATCATACCTTGAAAATATGTTTACACACTTTTAAATGCAGCCTACATTAATCAATCATGAGAATCAAAGTTTAACTTACCCGAATGTTTAATTTTGAACTAAATGTTGCCTTATTAGGTCATATTTCTAAACTCTTGCTGTGACTGTCATGATAACAGCGAAGTTTGTGATTGCTGCTCATGTAAACTCCAGTGCACAAAAAAATCAGCTGTTGCAAATGATGAGTACAACTGAATTCCACTGAAGCGTTCAGATTTACATTCCTTTACCAGCAATATTTAGCAGTTTTTAAAACATAAATTTCTGGGTTGGCTAAAAGAAGTCTTGTTGTGCTCTGCCAATTGGTGATAAGCATGGCTCATACTCTCTAGAACCACAATACCCATCATGCATTATGTCTCCTCCCCGAAGTTTGCACACCTTTAATCCTGATTTATCGCAATACAGGGAAAGTAGAGGTGTACAAAAGCAATAGGTTACTTAAAAAAAATAAAATAAATGAAATTATGGTCTAAAATAAAAAAAATATATTGCATTATGTAAGGAAATTCACAGCAGAAGGGAAGGAGAAAACATGGAAATGGGTTTTCCAGGCTCAGGTAAGACTTTTAATCAGCCACTACAGTGCTTTACAACTTCACAAACTCATCAGCTTCACAGGTACGTAGTCACTTAAACTCATCAGCTTCACAGGCACGTAGTTACTTAAACACATCAGATTGAAAAACACAATAGATTAAACGCAACAGCTTCAGAAGCACCGTGGCTTCCCTTGTGCCAGGACTCTCTCTCTCTCACTGCTGGTCGCGTGGCTGCTTATATGCAACTCTCCCCATGCTCACTGGAATTAGAAACAGGTGTTAAACATAATTAAGCTCAGGTGCAAGCACCCTTACCACCACCTGTGAGAGTTGGGCTCCCAGTCCTCTGTTTGAAGCGTCCGTCTGCAAGACAAAAGGGAGAGAGAAATTGGGTGAATGTAAATGCGGCCCCCCACAAAGTGGGGCTTTAACCTGCGTGAACGCCTGTTGACACTGCTCCCTCCACTGGACCAGGTCTGGAGCTCCCTTTTTAATGAGATCAGTCAGCGGGCTGGGGATTTGGTCCTTGAGACACTGAAACGTAGCCGAGGCTCCAAACAAACTGAACGGAAGCATCATAGATTGGTGTAATCGAAACTGTGTGGAGAAGGCCGTTTTTTCACAGGAAATTGGTGTCAAGGGAATCTGCCAATAACCCTTTGTTAAATCCAGTGTCAAATAAAATCGATCAGTGCCCAACCGATCGAGTAACTCATCAACGCGAGGCATTGGTATGCATCAAATTTAGACACCACATTGACTTTTCTATTATCCACACAGAACCGTACAGACCCTTCGCTCTTAGGAACTAGAACATCCGGGCTGGACCAATCACTATGGGATTCCTATATTACCCCCATATTGAGCATTATCAACACAGAACCGTACAGACCCTTCGCTCTTAGGAACTAGAACATCCGGGCTGGACCAATCACTATGGGATTCCTATATTACCCCCATATTGAGCATTGCATCCAATTCTTCCCAGCCAATTTTCTTTTTGTGCTCAGGCAAACGTTAGTGACGGCTACGTACCACCACCCCAGGCTCGGTCTCGATGTAGTGCTGGATGAGTTTTGTATGACCTGGTAGAAGGGAAAACACGTTCTGCAAACTCCACTTTCAATTTGGCAACCTTTGCTCTAAGATCAAGAACGTACTGAATTTCATTCTTACTGTTTGAAGGTCCCTCCTCCCAAGCTTCGCATTTGACATCAAGCACGCCACGAGGACGTTGCCCATACAGCAGCTCGAATGGGGAAAACCCTGTGGAGGCTTGCGGGACCTCTCGTGCTGCGAATAACAGGAGATTGAGCCATTTATCCCAATTTCTAGCATACTCATGCACAAATTTGGTTAAATTAGTTTTATTAAATCGTTCCACTAGGTCATCTGTTTGTGGATGGTATACACTGGTGCGGATTGATTTAATGCCCAATAATTCATAAAGCTTGCATAGTTTCTGTGACATAAAGGTTGTGCTCTGATCGGTGAGGATTTCTTTCGGAATCCCCACTCTGGAGATTATTTTGGAGAGTGCCTCCACAACACTACGTGCTGAGATGTTGCACAGAGGAACTGCTTCTGGATATCATTTTGCATTGTCCACTAGGACCAATACAAAGCGATGTCCGTGTGCTGACCGCTCTAATGGCCTGACGAGGTCCAATCCAATTCTTTCAATGGGGACCTTGATCAGCGGATGGGGGCACAATGGCGCTTTTGGGGTGGCTGGTAGATTCACCAGCTGACATTCTCGTCATGCCGCACATCGCTGCCAATGCCTGGCCAGTAAAAACGGGCTATTAGGTGGTTCAGTGTTTTTTTTCCCCCTAGGTGTCCTGCCATGGGATTATAATGAGCCACTTGGAATACCATTTACCAATGGCTCCGCAGTATTAAGAGCTGGGTTGTACCTTCCTTTGTTTGAGCATCCTGCGTCACTCTATACAACCGCTCGTTTATAATTGCAAAATAAGGCTATGACATTTGGCAGGATGAGACATTCGGCTGGAGTTGCTGACCATCTATAACTCTCACTTGGTCAAAGATGTGCTTGAGGGTTTTGTCTCGTGACTACAAAGGGGAATCCCCTTTGGGAAATCCCTTGAGGATGGGAGGGGCTGCATCCTCTCCCCCTCACGTTATCCAGACGTGGAGCTGATGAAGATGGCCCTGGCTCCGCCTCCCCTGCCAGAGCATCGCGCATTTCACATCTCATCGCTTTTGTGCCGGACACATCTGTGCATATTCCCCTTAATACATTTCTAAATTCAGGCCAATTAGTCCCCAAAATCAGCGGATGTGTGAGGCGGGAAATAACCATAGCCTCCATTCTATGTTTTGTTCCCCGGAATTTAATCACATGGGTCACCACAGGGTAGTTGTGAATATCCCAATGCACACACTTCACCCTCACCATTTTAGCTGTGCCCAAGCCCCATGTTGAACCAAGCGTTGGTGGGTAGTGGTTTGATTACAACCCGTGTCCACCAATGCTTGGTGAGTACTGTTGATGCTGTGGGCAATGGAAAACCCTGTGTGAGGGGAACTGGCTTCGGTTGTAGGATTCCTCACCTCCGTGGGGCAGGAACGGCCTCTGGGGAGAGAGCAGAGTGAGAGAGAAGAGGGGAGGGGGAGGAGATCGGGGAAAACATAGGGAAGGGGGAGAGAGAGTGGGAGGGCTCTTCCACCCTCTGGTATGCCCCCATATGGTCCTCCACCAATCGAACTGCCTCTTCCAGCGACGCCAGGTGGTGGCACTGGACCCATTCCGCCATTCCTCGCAGTAGCTGATGGATGAGCTGCTTCAGTACCACTGGATCGATTACTCCCTCGACGTCACAAGCCCCTACCAGCAGCCATCTCCGGCAGGCATCTCAGAGCCATTGGGTGAAGGCAAACAGGCAGCCAGTCGTCTCCAACTTTATCAACCGGAAGAGCTGGTGATGCTGCTCCGGACTACGGCCAACCCGCTGCAGGATAGTCTTCTTCAGGTCTTCATAAGCCAGGAGATTTGCCGCCAGCAGTTGTTGTGCTGCAAGGTGGGCTTCCCCGGACAACAACGGGAGGAGCCTTGCTGCCTATTGGTCAGGCAGCCAGCCCCAGATCTCAGCGGTTCACTCAAAGAGATTGAGGAACGCTTCTGGGTTGTCTTGTGCCCCCATCTTTAAGAGCACGAGCGTGAGCATGGGGCTGTGGTTGACCGGGGCTCTCTCCTGGCCGAGAAGGCTCCGGATCGCGTGCCAGTCCTCTGCTTGAGCCCAAAGGATCTCAAAGAACCGGTGATCTTTATCTTGCCGGAGCTCAAGCAGGAATTATTGGTGGATCTGGTGTAGGCCAGCGAGGGATTTGAGGAGCTCCGCCAACTAGGGGTACTCGATGGGGCATACTTCGACCCCGGGTTTCGGCACCAGTGTAAGGAACTTCACAGCAGATGGGAAGGAACTCACGTAAGACTTTTAATCAGCCACTTCAGTGTATTACAACTTCTCAAGCTCATCAGCTTCACAGGCATGTAGTTACTTAAAAACATCAGTTTGAAAAACACAATAGATTAAATGCAACAGCTTCAGAAGCACCATGGCCTCTCTCTCTCTGCTGGTGGCATGGCTGCTTATATGCCCCTCTCCCCATAATCACTGGAATTAGAAAAAGGTGTTAAACATTAATCTAGCTCAGGTGCAAGCACCCTTACCGCTTTATCTCGCTCCAGATGGACACTTGACCACGCCCCCACTGCCACACATTACTTGGTACTCCAAAAAGTATTCTGATTACATAACATGCGTTTCTTATAACGCATTATCCCCAACACTGCACATAAACACATAGCATGAATGATGCTCATGATGCAGTGATTCAGGGTATGAATGGCTTCACATAATTATTCAGAAGCGCACAGCACATGCAGATTATATATTCGTATTATGAAATTGTAGCCTTTTGTAGTTTAATAATCACTCTAAGACATAAAGTACAATTGTAAACTGTAAAAAAATTTTGCCGACTGTATACTAGGTAGAAGGGGAAATAAGCATTGCCTTACCGTACATTTGCAGAAACTTCACTTGGTGCAGGACAATCTGGAATAAAATTAAACAATGCAGCAGTCCCCTCTATGCAGCCTGAACTTGTTCAGAACACTGAATCTTTGTGACACCTGCGCTAAAAACAATCTAGACGCAGTGCAAAGAATGAAACAGAGTACAGCTGTCTCAACATGCATTTTTTTTTTATTTAAATGTTCTTTTTAACTTGACATGGTGTTTAAAATATGCCAGCCCTGTGCGAGATGCTGAAGAAAAAGCGAGACTCGGTCCAAATGTCAAAGATGTTTTCCAGCATGTTTTTACATAGGAAATGGGAAATGGGAACAGAACAGATGTGTGTGCGCAGTGAGCTCTGCTGTTCAAGAGTGCAATGAAAGTGCTTCTCCAAGACAAGCACATAGAGTTCTGGGCCTCGTTTGCCAATAACTATTGATCTTAGCAGTTAAGAGCATTTTCTATGAGTGATTTTATGAATGTCATTATTTTTTATGTGCACCCAGGGTGTGAAATAGCACCCGCCATCCGCCAAATGTGACAAGGCTCGATCCAGTTCGCAAGCTCCTCGTCCAAATGCAGGTACTTCATGTGTGAGTAATTTTGCTCAACAGGCATGTGACATGTAAGATGTCTCAGAGTTACAGATGACAAGAAATGCTGTTAGTCACACAGACAAGTGTTTTTAGAAAGGTTATTATATTTTATCATATAAGAACAGATGAAAGAAAAGCCGTCATCGTGTCTGATTCGCTGTTTGTTCAGCTTATTAAACTAAGACGAAAGTTTTAGTTTAATAAAAGCTTGTGGGAATTTTTTAGGCTTATTTATTTTTACTACTATTTTATTTTACTTTATCTTTACATTTACATTTATAATTGTCTTTAGTTCTTAATTTGTAGGCTATTAGTAATTTTTGTAATTGTCCACCTGCTGTCATAGACGTAGACATAGACTTGCGTGATGGCAAATGGGGCTGTTGGAGATGCTAAATGTTTGGATTTGGGGAGGTGGTTATATATAATATTATTTGATCACTTTATTTTATTTATTTTTTTATTTAGAATTTTTTTTTTTGAGTTTCAATAAATGAATTACATTTTTTAAAACAAAATCAATAAAGCAAAAATATACACTGACCCTCGGCAGGGGCCAAGGGGGTTGATGATGTAGGTGATTATTGTTAAAATATTTTTTACATATCGCTCAGCCCAAAAGGGAAGTGAACGCTTTCATGAACAATTGTAAAATTACATTTTTTGGAGACCCGCACAAAAACAAACAATGTGTGTTTACACATGTGTGTACTCAATTCCATGTTGCAACATGTTACCTATTAATTGTTGCATATTTATTTGTTTTTGTGTATTTGAGTAGTCTATGGGCATAATAGAAATTTAATTTCATTCACTTCATTTGGCTCCTTAGTGAAAAAAAAAGGTTCCCGACCCCAGCTCTAGCACCCCTGCTCTGGAGTGGTTGGTGGCGTAGTGGGCTAAAGCACATAACTGTTAATCAGAAGGTCAATGGTTCGATCCCCACAGCCACCACCATTGTGTCCTTGAGCAAGGCACTTAACTCCAGGTTGCTCTGGGGGGATTGTCCCTGTAATAAGTGCACTGTAAGTCCCTTTGGATAAAAGCATCTGCCAAATGCATAAATGTAAATGTAAATGATCAGGTGAGCTATAGTACAAGCTTGGAATAAGTGTGTAAATGTATGTGGGTGTATAATGTAAGCATTAAAATGTTTAGTTTTTCAAAAGGGTTTTGATATCATAACATAGTGTGTGTGAGTATAGAGCATAAAATGCAATAGAAACCGTACTCGAAAATGTAAACCGGTTGACACATTATATAATTTTTGCTGGTATGTTGCACATGCCTACTTGTACTATATTTCAACAATTCTCAATGGTCTCTTTTTTATTTTTTATTTAAGTACATCATATGTCTTTTGTAGGTGTAAAAGAGCAACTTGTGAGAAATAAAATTTTCTTCTGGGTAATCCTCCCATCAAAATGTTGTTTTATTGGGTGTATATTTGCTAATGCTTGTTACATGTATACAGTATGCCTAATTTTAACTTCAGTCACAAGACACCAGTGTTAGCTTTTAAAATGAGCTCCAATACTCAAAATAGGTCATAATGAGTCCAGCATGACTGCAGTCCTGGGATACCACTTGGCAGACAACATTTTTAGATTAAGCCTGGTTCATTTACAAGGATAGAAAGGGGACATTGAGTATGAGGGTGATGAAGTGACTCTGGTTTTGTCTCTAACACACACTCTCTAGGGTGAATTCTCCAAGCAGTTGCATCACTTAAGCGCGTGGCATTTCAGTGCAAAACCCTGCATCTTATCATCAAGACTTGTTTTTCATTTCAGTGCAAATATGTCTACTTTCAATCCAAAATAATCTTATAATAAAATGAACCAGATTCACAAATGTTAGCACTATTTGCCTGGCAAAATGTTATTTAAAAGAGATGCTTGTGTACATTTTCCAGTAACCATGGCAGCAGTAATTCTTCAAATGATGGATTAAAGTGCTACATCTGTGGACAACAACGTTAAACAACAATATCAGTGGGTGCAATTTATTCTTAATGAATTTGTAATAAATCTTAGATAGAGCTGCCGCATTTTCAAAACACAAATACGGGCCCTTGAGTACTTTATTGATAAAATTCGGGACAATAAGTGTCCCGTGTGGAACCTCAAAATTGCATCCAAAATACAGACTTTTGGCTACTACGGGACGTCTCGCAACCCTAACCTTAGTGGGCTATCTCTCAGTACTATGAGAAAAGAGACCAGTCAAGCCTTTTGTCTTTATGTGCCATATTATTTGTCCTGGCATGTGTTGTTGATTTAGATATTTGGAGAGGTGCATTGCAGATTAATAACAATTTTGTAATCCCATCCAATCCTACACAATCATGCAAAATGCCTGTATGTCTTAATTTTTTTAAGGTACCATTATGATGCTCTCTATTTTTTTCAAATATTTAAATAATCATTGTAACCCATATTGTCCATTATGCCCATGTACTAGAGATTAGGGGTGTAATGTCAAATTCAAGTTTTTTGGGTCACGGTATTCGGTATTTGCTATGTTCAGAAAAATATACTTATACTGCCAAATCCAAAGAAAGAATACTCTAATTGGTAAACAATTCAACTGGTTTGCCCTTAAAAATCACCTTGGTTTTACTAAAGTAACCACTAGAGTAATTGTAGTAAAATCATAGTAATCTCAAAACTAACATATTTACTGTCATGTTACAATAGTAAAATCATGGTTACTATATGGAAATTAGAGTATTACTGTTGTAAACCCATGGTTAAATGTATCAAAATGGTTTCTGCAAAACAACCACGGTGAGAGCAGTCATGGTTACTACAATATTACTACAGTAAAACTGTGGTTAATTTTCATTATGGTCCTTAATTTAAAAAAAAAACTTCCTCTGTTTACTAAACCAACGTTTTACCTTAATATCTTAATAAATCAACTTCTTACTTAATACCTGCATTATTACGCTTCATGCATCAAAATAAAGCTCAGTGAGTACTGATGCTGACTACCACCCCTGGAGTCGAGAGTTCAAATCATGATTTGTGGGAATTTATGAAAGTGAGTGGAGAGAGTCACCCTCATGCTGAAGCAGTAACAGGTAAATTAAATAAAAGAAATATGCCAAACATCCTGTAAAATAAGGAATCAGCCAATAATTAAGGGAAAAATTTGCGATCCATATGAAATCCATACACGTTGCATCACAAACCCAAACAGCTGAGAATGTTTCACAAATCAAGAGAAATTGGGGCCTGGTTAGCTCAGCATGCATTGACGCTGACTACCAACCTTGCAGTCATGAGTTTGAATCCAGGCCATGCTGATTGACTCCAGCCAGGTCTCTGAAGCTACTAAATTGGCCCAGTTGCTAGGGAGGGTAGAGTCACATGGGGTAACCTCCTTGTCACTAGCGGATTTATGCATAGGCGACATGGGCAAGCCAGCAATGCCAGTGGCGCCAGACAAAAAAAATTCGGAATGGTGACATTTGTGCTATCAGTGTTCTATCGCTCATTTGCATAACTGATTCTAGTTTTTTTTTTTTGTGTGAGGTAGGCAGACTACTACCTGGGAAGATCTCCCACTCAGAAGTAGGAGATGGGGAGGGGGGTGGGTGTAGTTCAGGTCTAACCACTGGAAGCCCGAGGTAGGGGGAGCGGGGGAATCTATCAAATAGTGCACCTCTAACTTTTTACAATACTAATGAAAATAAGACACACTACAAAACGACACAAAATAAAACACAATTCATTCATAATACTGTGAATATGTAGTTTCACAGGCATTTATTTCTGGTTTGCGTGAAATTGTTAAGAATAATATAAAACCAGACAGTCTGGACACCCCCAAGGTGAATTGGTTTAGTCTTGATTGGTTGACAGTGGTTATTATTGATGCTCGAGCGCAAAATCAACACAAATGGATAAGAAAAGGTCTAAGCCATCAATCAGGTGCCCAGTTTAGGAAAAATCTGGTTCTCTTCTTTATAAGTGTTATTCTATTTTTGTCTTTGTATGATATAGGATTTGTGCAATTTAGTTTTATTTGTGTGTTTTTTGTTAGCAATAGGGGAATAGTGTAATAATTTGATTCTCTTTTTTATTTTTAGCTATATACAACAATTTGTTTCTATTTGTCTTTGTTACTTCTTCTTTTTGTATATATTTGAATATGTATATAGTTGTAAATGTTTTGATAATTTGTGTTGTTCTAAATGTCTTAATAAAAATGAGTTAGTGCAGAATGGTACTTTTTTTCGCCATACAAGCTAGAACCGCCACTGCTCCTTGTGGTCATGATTAAGTGGTTCTTGCTCTCAATGGGGCGCATGGTAAGTTGTGCGTGGATGCGGAGAGCAGCATGAGCCTCCACATACTGGGAGTCTCTGCGGTGTCATGCACAGCAAGCCACGTGATAAGCCCGGATTGAGGAGCGTAACCGCGCCACCACGAGGACCTACTAAGTGGTGGGAATTGGGCATTCCAAATTGGGAGAAAAGGAGATAAAATAAAAAAACTCAACATTTGGAAGCTGTACATCAATATAAAAGGAACCTTGCTGTAATGTGACTTGAGTATTTGAATTAAAAGCAGAAATCCCAAATCTTCATTATTAATTATTAATCATTATTTATTCATTATAAAATTAGCACTGAGTGCCTGCTTAAAAACGAAAGGAATTGTCGGCCTCACCTGCGGCTCGTATGCTATCTATCCCCAGTTGATGTCGACGTAAATAATTAATTATATATCGATGTATAACCAGTATACAGTACGACACTCATGTCGACCATGTTTGCAAACAGTGCCTGTTTTATTTCCAGACAGGATAATTGAATGATGCATTGGGCTTCTCTATCAGGTGCTTGTTTTCTCCGCTTGCCATTTTCAACTACACACTCTGGCTACATTTTTACTGGCGCAAAAATCTGCTCTAAGCCGTTCACAACACTGGGAAACAGCTTGCTCCACGCCATTGTGAATCCCACAATCCACCATGGGAGCGGTGTGTACGGCCTACATAGGAATGAAATGAAAATGCACGCTAGGCTTCGCTCACAATGCGGCAGTTGAAACTTACCGTAGCCGCCATGTTGTGAGCAAAGCTGAGTGAGTGTTTTAAATTCAATACTATGGAAGCCGAGCACAATGCTCATGAGGTGGATTGTCAAGCATCCTGCTCGCAAGGTGGATTGTGGGATTGACAGCGGATCGGAGCAAGTGTAGCACCAAAAAAGTTGAGAAATGCACAGGTTTATTCAAAAAAGAAGCTGAAAACACCAGGCAGCAGCCAATCACTATGAGCTGAAACAGTGATGTCTGTCATAAGCTTCAACATATGAAGATAATGCAGAAGTTTATGCTGGACTCAGCTGGCTTTACTCACTTCAAATGATGGTTGCACACATTCATTGTGATAAAACTGTGGTTGGGTAAGCAAAAGTGAGAATTCAAACAGACTTGACAAATGAAGACTGCATGCATTCATTGTGAAAGTACTGTGGCTGGATACAAAGGTATAATAAATCAAACAGTTGTTATACATTGGGCATTCAGAAAAAACGTTTTCAACTTTCTGACTGTAATCACACGCATATATATATGATGATTACGTTGACCGTGAACTGAAAACAGATATAGTCCGATTTCGAAATAGCGAGAGCAGTATGTAGTATGCTACATAGGCTGATGTAGCAGAAGCAGTAAAAATAGTATCGGAAGTATGCCATTGCGAACAAAGCCATTTTCGCTGTAACGCCACAGAGTGGTAGCTCTCTGGCATGGTGAGCAACATTGAATCGATTTTTTCTGCCCCAGTGGAAACGTATGGTAACACTTAAAGAACTGTGAGTTCGTCAACTGATTTAACAGTTATTAAGATGACTTTTGTCTGTAGTAATTTGACCCACGGGAAACACAGGTGGAGCATATCCATCTACAGATTCAGTCATGTGCATTAGCAGAGTTGTAACTGTGCCTGTCTATTTGATGCTTTGTTTTCTTCACCAAATCTTGTGCTCTAGATGTGTCATTAAACTTGATATGAACCATGGTGCACATGCTTACTGAACCACACTGTAAATTTTTTTTACTGAGAACCATTACACCCCTACTAGAAATGCTGTCCTATATTTGTTCCAACTTTCTAGGCAGGGCCCCAAATACTGCCCAGTCACATGAATGTAAAAATACTCCCCATCACAGCTGACCCTACCAAAAGTACATGCCAGGATTGGCTTCCAGAAGAATAAGCATACCAGTTTAAAGTGGGATCATCTGTATACTACACTCCTACCACAAAAACCTAGAATAAAGGCCAAAGGAAGAGAATTTGGTATGGTAACTGAACTAATAAGGACATAGAAATATCAAATCTGTGTAAATTGCAGAGGAATATGGGTTAGGCAGAGTCTCACAAGGCCAGAAGTTTGGCCTGTCTGGTCCACATTGTAAGTTGTGTGTAGCCCTGTAAATTAAGTAAATTGGTAATTTAATTAATATGGAATTGGATATGAAATATTAAAACATTAATATAAATATATTAAAGGATCTTACCAGAGGAATGTGTGTGTGTATGAGAGAGAAAAAGAGAGAGAGAGAGAGAGAGAGGTTTTCACTGCATAGTCCCTGAACGGCCTTATATTTTCAACAGTACACTCTCAGGTGGTGACAGCCTGTTGCTAAGTGTTGTAATAGGCGATTGATTTCATTCCCCCCCTCTTAGTGGCAGTCACACATAAATCAAAGAGTTTATCAGGAACTAGGCAGGCAGCGTGTGTGTGTGTATTCATGTGCAACTCTGATTTTACTTTGGAATTGGGCACAGCTCATTTAGACTCTCACAACAATTAATAGAGATACACATGATTTGGTCAATTGGCTCCACTAATCTTATATACCCCATGCTGCATGTGCCTACACACATACTTACAAATGTGAATGTGAATTTGGGAATTAACTGTGTAATTGAAAAGGGTATATTTGAAGGGTTCCGTATGAAATTCATACACGTTGCCGTTTGTCCCGTATTTTAGCCAATACGGGACAAACCCAAACTGCTGAGAATGTTTCAAAAATCGAGAGAAATTGGGTCCTGGGTTGCTCAGCGAGTATTGATGCTGACTACCACCCTTGGAGTGATGAGTTTGAATCCAGGCCATGTTAGATTGACTCCAGCCAGGTCTCCTAAGCAACCAAATTGGCCCGGTTGCTAGGGAGGGTAGAGTCACATGGGGCAACGTCATCATGCTCACTATAATGTATGGTTCTTGCTCTCAGTGGGGCGTGTGATGAGTTGTGCATGGACGCCATGGAGAATAGCGTGGGCCTCCACACGCGCTATGTCTCCGCGGTAAAGCTTTCAACAAGCCATCTGATAAGATGTGCTGAGATTTGTAATCCGCCACCACAAGGACTTAGATCTCATTGGGAATTGGGCATTCCAAATTGGGGAGAATAGTAAATATGCCTGTAAATATGGGTCATTCCTTCAATTAATTGACATGTATGTCCCCATTACAAGTGTGTGTATAATTTATATTGTTTAATTTCTCCCAGTTACAATTTTCATAGGCTTTTTAAAAATAAATTTACAACGATACACACTTCTGTGAGCTTAAAAGTTACATTTAAAAAAACTGAAATCCTTTTCTATTGCATGGGTAATTTCCTCATGTCCCAAAAACTGCACATCAAACATCTTTGACAAATGATTCATTGTGTTATTTGATAAATGCTAAATCATTGGATTTCCATTTTTTTTCCCCAGATCCAGTTAAGTTTAGTGTTACATTCTCTCACTAACATGTATTAATTTGCGGTAAATGTGTAATTTTAACACTGATAGTGGAGGTTTTTTGTGTGCCCCTTGATTTATTGTGCACCCTGTTATGTCACGATACCAGGACATTTCATTGAAGATATATGTTAGGAAATGACATCACACACACTGGAGGTGGACATCATTCAATTTGCAAAATTACTTTGAGTTACTTGAAGTTTATAACTGTATTATTTTATTCATGTTTTCCTTTGTTTTGTGAAGATAGTCATATGTGGTCAAGCATAACATGTCCACACTATTATGGGAAGATACAGTTGAAGTCAGAGGTTGAAATACACCTTAGCCAAATATATTTAAACTCAGTTTTTCACAATTCCTGACACTTAATCGTAGAAAACATTCCCTGTCATTAGGTCAGTTAGGATCACTACTTTATTTTAAGAATGTGAAATGTCAGAATAATAGTAGAGATAATTATTTATTTCAGCTTGTATTTCTTTCATCACATTCCAAGTGGGTCAGAAGTTTATATCTACTTTGTTAGTATTTGGTAGCATTGCCTTTAAATTGTTTAAGTTGGGTCAAATATTTTGGGTAGCCTTCCACAAGCTTCTCACAATAAGTTGCTGGAATTTTGGTCCATTCCTCCAGACAGAACTGGTGTAATTGAGTCAGGTTTGTAGGCCTCTATGCTGGCACACACTTTTGCAGTTCTGCCCACACATTTTCTATCGGATTGAGGTCTGGGCTTTGTGATGGCCACTCCAATACCTTGACTTTGTTGTCCTTTTGCCACAACTTTGGAAAACCCATTTGTGACCAAGCTTTAAATTCCTGGCTGATATCTTGAGATGTTGCTTCAATATATATCCACATAACTTTCCTTCCTCATGGTGTCATCTATGTTGTACAGTGCACCAGTCCCTCCTGCTGCAAAGCACTACCAAAACATGATTCTTCCACCCCCATGCTTCACAGTTGGGATGGTGTTCTTCAGCTTGCAAGCCTCACCCTTTTTCCTCCAAACATAATGATTGTGGATATAGACACTTGTCTAACTGTTTCCTCCAGCATCTTCACAAGGTCCTTCACTGTTGTTCTTGGATTGATTTGTATATTTTGCACCAAACTACGTTTATCTCTATGAGACAGAATGTGTCGGTTTCCTCAGCGGTATGATGGCTGCATGGTCCCATGGAGTTTATACTTGCATACTATTGTTATACAGATGAAGGTGGTACATTCAGGCATTTGGAAATTGCTCCTATGGATGAAACAGACATGTGGAGGTCCACAGTATTTTTTCTGAGGTCTTGGCTTAATTTTCAATGATGTCAAGCAAAGAGGCACTGAGTTTGAAGGTAGGCCTTAAAATACATCCACATGTACACTTCCAATTCAGTACACCTCCTAACAAAAGCTAATTGCCTAATTTCCTGAAGGCTTGACATCATTTTCTGGAATTTTCCAAGCTGCTTCAATGCATAGTTAACTTAATATATGTAAACTTCTGACCCAGTGGAATTGTGATATAGTCAATTAAAAATGAAACACTCTGTTTGTATAAAATTGGTAGATGTCCTAAATGACTTGCCAAAACTATAGTTTGCTAATATTAAATCTGTGGAGTAGTTAACATTTTTGAAAAAAAGTATTGAGTCGCGTGACGCCATGCGAGGGATGAATGTGTGAATGGCGAGTTCTGCACACATTGCAAGTTTTTAATACTTTTTGTGTCATAAACCGGTGAGATTCGATACACCATGTTCCATAACTGCCCAGACAGGGCCGCAGACCAGGGACTCAGTTGGACGGTACGGCGGGAGAGATTCAGCGTCAACTGTCGAGCATGTCGGCAATGATGGCGATGGTCGTAGCTGACTCAGATGATCTTGCTGTAATATGTCGATTGATCACTGTTTATTTGTTTATTAAAAGGATCCCCATTAGCTGACGCCGAGACGACAGCTAGTCTTCCTGGGGTCCAAACAATACATCCAAAAGCCAATAATTACAATCACAATTACTCACAAATATATCATATATAAATACACAAAAACAAAAAATAAAAACAACAAAAAAAAAATAAAAATAATAAAGAATAACATAGCACATAATGCAACCTCACTCAACCAATCCAGACGATATTATGATGTTGAAAACCAATACAGTCTTAGTCTTTTTTTAAAACCAGTTTTTCCCTTGATTTCACGAACCACAACAGAAGATTATTCCAAAATACAATTGACCTATAAAACACAGTCCTCTTCACAGAGTCAGATTTAGGTAGGGGTAAAGAAATCTGTCGACTATTCACCCCTCTTGTGTAATGTGAATGCATATCTGAACAATAAATTATATTATCATAAAGAAATTTAGGAATCCGAGTGTTAATAATTCTATGAAAATATACTAACATATTAACAGATAGTCTATTCTTGACCACCAGCCAAGCAAGACGTTCATGCATCTCTGCAACACTAGTTCTCGAAGAACAACCAAGAACCAGTCTTGCAGCCTTATTTTGCGCCACTTGTAATTTTTTAAATGACTGCTTGATGCAGCAGACCATACAACAGAACAGTAATCCAAATGACACAAAACCAATGTACAGACAACACGACTAAACAACTGTCATTTTAAAAACTGTGCACATTTACGCACTACTGCAACAGCTCTACCCATTTTAGCAACAACTTTGTTGATGTGATCAGACCATGACAATGTGGAATCGAGCCAAAGTCCCAGAAGCTTCACCTTTTTTACTTGCTGTACATTTTGACCATTTACTTGTATATTAATTTTAGGATTATCAGATAATCTATACTTAGAACCGAATATTATACTCACAGTTTTTGAAATATTTAGAACAAGTTTATTTGTTTTGATCCAATTATACAATTTGCTAATCTCGCAAGACAGAACCTGATTAAGCTCTGAACATGTAGGGGCTGCATAATAAAGAGTAGAATCATCAGCAAACATAGTCAATGTAGCCTTACTGAGTATATACGGCATATCATTTGTAAAAATTGAAAATAACAAAGGTCCTAGGCAACTTCCTTGAGGAACACCACAATCCAGGGACTTGCTACTAGATAATGCACCATTAAAATAAACTCTTTGCGACCTCTCCGACAAATAGCTCTTAAACCACTTGATTGATGAAAAAGTAAATCCATAACTAATAAGTTTAGAAATCAAAATTTCATGGTCAATCACATCGAAGGCAGCACTGAAATCTAGTAGTAGTGTACCCACTAGCATTGAGTTATCAATTGATGTTAGCCAGCTATCCGACATTTGTGTCATTGCAGTGCAGGTGGAATGACCATACCTATAAGCATGCTGAAACATAATAGTCAAATCATTGTTAGAAAAGTAATCTTGCACTTGCTCAAATACAATCTTTTCCAATAATTTACTTAGAATAGGCAAGATGCTAATACAGGCATCCCAACCTGCAAAAAGTCATTTCAGGGAGGTATCCCGGACCCCCCCCCACCCCCCCGGACATATCGCCACAGAACAAGAGTTTACTTGTATACCGAAATACATTTTAATATAACAGAACAATGAATGAATAAAATAACTATTTTTGCCTAGGTAACTAGCCGGCCTGAATAATATGCACATGAAATGAAACTTGTTTAACTCACCTCAACATGTCTTTTACAATCATTTAACCCACCATGGGCAATGCTGAAGTCACTGTTACAAACTGTACAGCGTGCAAGACTGTCATTATGTTTCACTCTTATTAGACAGGGGTACACTTTCGTGTAGTCTGGCGTAAAATGTGTCTTATATTTTCGCTTTTTGGGGCACTCTCCCTCTGCCATGGCGCTCCTGTGTCTAGATACACTGTCCTGATTAATTAGGTTCGGGAGAAGAGGTAAAAGCCCGCCCACACTGACAATTGATTGGTTGACTTACCGAAACAGGCCAATCAGGATGCTCTCAGTCTTACATTCAATTCTTGATGCACACACACACACACACACACACGCAAGGTCTCTCGCTCTCTCCCTCTTTGCCGTGCGCGCTACACGGTTTGGAGCACAGTCTAACCGCTCTTGCTCGCTCGCTCTTGATTCCGGGAGATTTTAACTAATTTGCGGGCATCAGGGAGCCGCTATCAATACGCGGGAGACTCCCGGAACTTGGGATATCTGCTAATAGGCCTACTATTTGGACCACAGAAAATTGATTTTGTGTCTTTGGGTAAAGGAATTATCTTACCCTCCTTCCAAAGTTTTGGACACACACCACTAATCAAACATCTGTTAAAAATGTGACAGATTGGTTTAGAAATATGTCCAGCTGATAACTTCAACAGCCGACTATCCAAGTTGTCTGTACCAGCAGACCCACCAACAGTCAAAGATCTCAACAACATTTCCACCTGCACAACATTAACCTGATGAAATTCAATATAACTATCTGTCCCTTGGGGTGATAATCAGTTTATCATACTTCAAACTTGCTTTATAACCTCTCTCTCTAGCAGCTTTCACCTTCGGCCACAACTCTTTCCTCCTCAATTGCACAGCTTCAGAGAAATCTTCATTAATGTAAATCTTAGTGCCCTTTAATTTCTTGGCAGAAGAAAGAATCAGCTCTCTATCTTTAATGCGAAGAAGTTTGACAACAATTTTCCTTGGCCTTCCCCTCTCTTGAAACTGACCAAGTCTCTGGGCACGCTCAATGTCCATATTTATTCCATCTAAGCCCAAGTTTTTTGAAAACATATCTCGCACCTTTTTCTCTGATTCACACCAATTCTCTCCTTTCTCATCAGCAATGCCATCAATTAAAATGTTTGTTCTCCTGTTCTGGTTTTCAATGTACTCAAGCTTGTTGAACATTGCATCCAATTCCTGCTTGGAAGTAGTAATGTTTGTCTCAAATGCCCTTATCTTTGACTCAATCTCAGTGTATCCCATCTTCTCCTCTCCGATTGATCACTGTCATGGTGACAAAATTCTCTGAGGTGGTTACAAGAGTGTCGGACGTCGAGAAACGTAATGATTATCTGGAGTCTTCGGAGAGGGAATTATATTTACGCTAATATCTACGCACCTAACGTTGATGACAAGGGCTTTTTTATAGATCTTGAAGGGATATTGCAAGCGACTGGCACCTCACATTATATAATATTGGAGGAGACTTTAATCTTTTGATGGACTCAATCCTTGATCATAGTGAAGCAAATGTGTGTAAGCCCCCTAGAGCAACATTTTTTTCATCAGTCCATAAGATTTATTCTAGAATATATATTTTTTTATATATTTTTATAAGTCCCTACTTTCTTCTGTTGTTGATTGCTCAATTGGAAACATCTTAGTCTCAGATCATGCCCTGGTGAGTTTAGAGGTGTTTCCACATATGGTGAAAAAGAAATATATTATATATATCTACAGTGCATTCAGAAAGTATTCAGACCCCTTCATTTCACATTATGTTATGTTGCAGCCATCTGCTAAAATGCTTTAAATTATTTTATTTTTATTTCGTTTTCATCAATCTACACTCCATTCCCCAAATTGGCAAAACAAAAAATGTATTTAGCAAATTTATTAAAAAGAAAAACTTTGACTACCACCCCTATGTAACATATATATATATATATATATATATATATATATATGTGTGTGTGTGTGTATATAAAAAAGTAATGAGGATCTAAAGGGGTCTGTTTTATGGTGGGAGACTCCTAACAATTCTCCGGTTGGCCACTAGGGGGAGTAATTAACTTTTGATTACCGTATTCGTGAAGGTGATGAATGGAATACTTGGTTATGCCTTTTGGTTTAGTTAATGCCCCCGCTGTGTTTCAAGCTTTCATTAATGATGTCCTCAGAGATGTACTTAATCATTTTGTTTTTGTTTAATTAGATATATACTCATCTTCTCCAAGAGCCTCCTTGAATATTTGCATCATGTCAGACAAGTCTTACATCGACTCCTGAAGAACAACCTGTTTGTTAAGGTGGAGAAGTGTGAGCTCCACTGGCCCACTGTCTCATTCCTTAGGTTCATCGTCTCAAATGGTCACATCCAGTTGGACCATCTCAAGAACCAAGCAGTTACTGACTGGCCACGTCCCACTACAGTTATGGAGCTGCAATGCTTTTTGGGGTTTGCAAATTGCTATAAACGTTTTATTAGGAATTTCAGCTCCATAACTGCACCTCACTCTGCTCTTATTAAAGGTCTCCCTAAGCTTTCTTGGACTCCAGAGGCAGACAAGGGATTCAAGGCATTTTGTCACAGATCCAATACTTACCCTGCCTAAACTGAAGCTCCCTATAATCATTGAAGTTGATGCCTCTAAGGTGGGGGTGGGGGCTATACTTTCCCAATGAGCAAGCATTGAAGGGAAACTACACCCATGCTCTTTTCTCTCATGCCGTCTCTCTCCCAGTGACCATTATTACGACATTGGCAAAAGAGAACTGCTTGTGGTGAAGGTGGCTTTAGATGAGTGGCGACACTAGAGGGGGCTAAACATCCGTACCTGGTCTGAACTGACTATATAAGAACTTGTCTTGCATACAGGAGGCAAAGCGACTCACACCACGCCAGGCCAGGTAGGCTCTTTTGTTTTTAATCACTTCCACTTCAGTGTGTCCTACCACCCAGGATCTAAGAATCAGAAACCAGATGCATTGCCCAGGCAGTTTGTTCTGTATATTTGTTCCCAAATCAGTTAGTTCTCAAGTACTACATTGGGGGCACTCCTCAAGACTGACAAGTCACCCTGGTAGTGGAAGGACACTGGAGTTTCTGAAGCGACAATTCTGGTGGCCCACCATGGAGGATGATGTCCATTAATTTGTTGCGGCCTGCCCCACTTGCGCTCGAAGCAAGACACCTAGGATGCGTCCTCAAGGGTTGTTGCTTCCACTTCCCATTCCATCCTGACCTTGGTCTCACATCTCAGTTGATTTTATCATGGGACTTCCCCCATCTGAAGGTATCACTGTAATTTCTGTAAGATTTTCTAAGGCTTGCCATATCATACCCTTAACCAAGTTGCCCTCTGCCCAAGAAACAGCTAAGCTCTGTTGCAATATGTTGTCCGACTTCATGGCATCCTTCAGGACATTGTGTCAGACCATGGAACACAATTTACTTCTCTGTTCTGGAAGGCTTTTTGAGGACACCTGAGTGCATCTGTTAGTCTCTCTTCAGGGTTTCATCCTCAGTCCAATAGGCAGACTGAGAGGATGAATCAAGAGCTGGAGACCACATTGAGATGCCTTGTTTCGTCCAATCCCACGTTATGGAGTAAATAACTGTTTTAGGTGGAATATGCTCATAACACCTTAAAGAGCTTCTCAACAGGTATGTCATTATTTCAAGTTCAGTTTGGTTACAAACCTCTGTTTCCAGAGCATGAGTCTGATGTCAATGTACCTGCAGCAGAGTCAATGCTTCGTCGTTGCATTTGCATATGGAGGAAAGCAAGGTCAGCCCTACTACGAGCCTCACATTTTCAACAAAAACAGGCCAAACAACGAAGCAGACGAGCTCCACTCTTTCTCCCTGGACAGAGAGTTTGGCTATCCACACAAGATCTTCCATTGCCGATGGAATAACACAAACTGGCTCCTCGCTACATTGGCCCTTTCAGAGTCCTGCAGAGAGATAATTCAGTGGCATACAGGCTACCAGTTCCTCCAACCATGATGGTCCACCCAACCTTCCATGTGTCAGAACTCAAGAGGGTTGTCACTAGCCTCCTGCTACCAGCATCCACCCCCCCCCCCCGTATTGTTGGGGACCAACCTGTGTTTACGGCCCATAGTCTGCTACGCTCTCGCAAGGTTCATGGGGGGTTACAAGACCTAGTGTATTGTGAAGGGAATGGATCAGAGGAACGGTCCTGGGTTCCAGCCCGGGACATCCTGGAACCTGAACTAATCTAGGAGTTTTACCATCGCTACCCTGACCATCCCAAGGGGAACATCAAGAGACGTTCATAGAAGGGAGAGGGGGGTCCTGTGAGACTCCTAAAAATTCCCCGCTTGGCCACTAGTGGGAGCAATGAACTTTTGAACTCTCTCGACTTTATTTGATTAATGATCTAGTTCACCTGTGCCTAGTTTTGTCATCTGTATTTAAACCCAGTCTTATCAGTTGTTACATGCTCAGTCTTCTCTTGAAATAAGTCCACCTCAGTTCTTTCCCTGTGCTTTTTTCCCTTATTTGGGTGCCTCTTTATGTGGATTATACCAATGTTGAAGTTTTGGAATTGCCTTTTCCATTTCCGTGTTCAAGAAAGACAGCCATTGGAACAGGTCAGGGGACAAGACTACAATATTTTAATGCTAGAGACCCGGGTTTGAGCCCTGACATTGGGGAGTGACTTCATTGCATCACAGATGTCACTTTACTCACAGCTGGTTTGTTCAGTGTCTGTAAGTGATCTGTTACCCACAACAAAACCTGCTAATGAGTAGGTTAGCCATGTAGCATAAGCAGGGGCATAGATTCTGGGGACAAGTACAAAGATCTCTGGA
This sequence comes from Xyrauchen texanus, assembly GCF_025860055.1. Taxonomy (NCBI): domain Eukaryota; kingdom Metazoa; phylum Chordata; class Actinopteri; order Cypriniformes; family Catostomidae; genus Xyrauchen; species Xyrauchen texanus. Next base: position 8,690,213 of record NC_068278.1, on the reverse strand, counting down.
AAATTAAATAAAACAAAGTTTTGAACCAGTTCTACACATCAGACTTAAAAGTGATACTATATATACATGATAAGCAGTGATCTGCCATTGACAATCAATACAAAATTATTATTGAAATCAATTGAAATTGAAATCTTAATCCACAATTGGTCATCACCTCATCTGCTAAGTTTTTCTCCTCTAGCTAGGAAACTCTAGTCCACTGTGATTGGTCGAGAGGATCAGCAGCAGGGAATGTTGGGTAGTAGTCTGCTGTGTCAGCCTAAGGGTGCATTGAGGGTGTCAAGGGGGCACACGCAAGCACCCCTTGGAGCGTTAAAATATAAAATGGGACACCCTACGGCCTCATGGATTTTGAAGCAATGCATAAGAAACTGCAAGTCCACATCAAGTGTGCCATTTGGGACAGAGCCCCAGTGTTGATACAAACTAAACTGAAATTTACCTGGCTTGTCACCTAAACCAGCTTCATGTTATAGGCCTCTGGCCAATTAACTATTTTAGAGCTGAGCATAACAAAAAATTAAAATTAAATTAATTCACATTTCCAAGCCTGAGAAATGCAATTTTAAAATTCCCTAATATTCCAGGTTTTCAATGACCGTGGAAACCCTGTTAAATGTTTAATTGCATCCAATACGCCTCTCAATAAAAAAATAAAAAAATCATTACTGTCATGGCTGGTTTCTGAGAGACATAGTTTACTCCAAAATTTGACTTGTGTCTACATTCCATTGTTTCACCTATATCCATTCAGCAGTGGCGCTGGTTCATAAATAATCTTGACACAATGCTACACTTGGTAGCCCCAGTCAGCTGCATGCTTTCTACACTGCCCACAGTAGTGATATTTAGTTCTGGAACAAATCTTTATATATTTTTATGAAACTTTGAAGTGAATGATTCCTACTTGTTCACCTGAATACAATGACTCATATTTCTCTTTCATTAACGTCTTTCCCTTTCGAAGACATGAGCTCTAGTTTAATGCGCGAAACTGCTTTGGTGGCTTTTCATGCCTGTAGAGACTGACTTATAGCATAAGCCAATAGCATTCGAGTGCAAGCTGTGAAGGAGCATATTGTAAGGAATTGTGGGAAGCAGGACAAGGCAGACAGGAGGTAGGATCCAAACGCGGCTTTATTATTACACAAAAATAAACAAACTCAGGAACAAAGAAAAGATCCACAAGGGGAAAAGGAAACCAAAATACTGGATTGAACACAGAAGGGGTGCAGGCATCGAACATCCACGGAGGACAGGGTAAACCTGAAACGACAGACAGCAGGGAACATGGACAGCAGGGTAACCTCGGACGGATGAGCAACGAGAGCGGGCAGCATCAACAAGGAACACACGAATGAACGAACATGAAGCGTCGGAAAGGGACATGAAACGCCAACGCATGACAACGGGAAGGGAAAACAGCGGGGTTTAAATAAAGAGACACGGTAATGACAAAATGACGGACAGGTGCGGACAATAACACAGTGACAGGAACGGAAAAGATGGGAAGAAGGGAATTGTAGTTTTCACAGAGACAGTGAAACATGGGCGGACAACAAGGAAGACATGACAGGGAGCGTGATCGGTAAAACAGAAAACACGGGGCGGATAACAAGAGAGCGTGACATGGAACGTGACTAGTGACGGGTGAAACAGAAAACACGGGGCAAACGACACGAAACACGGTGAAGACAACACGAAACATGGTGCAGGTGAGCAAGACCGTGACACATATAATTGGTTTAACCCACTGAACGAATACCCCCCTTCACTGAATGACCAAGGATCAGGATCTGTTGAGCGACTAAAGGAGAGGAGGAGAAGGTATGTAATTCTTTTACTTCAGTAATCTCATTCAACAAGGAACGAAAGTGGATGGATGAATTATAGTAAAAGTGACTGATGACTCTATAATAACATCAGGATGTAATTTAATCACTTATATTTATTTTTAGGCTAATACTAGGCAGTTCACAAAATGAAAGCTATGCTTTGTCGATATTTGTTGGGAAAACGCTTATTATGCTTAAACTGCTGAATTCTCAAGATTTGTTGATGGACAAATGTTAATATAGTATAATTAGATTTTATCAGTTTTTAATGACTTAGTGCTTTATCAATGGTTTAATGACACAAAGACTTTAATTTGTTGCCAGCTTCTGGTTTACAAAAATTGTCACTGAACGAATCAGTTAACAAATCCGAATGATAGACAGAGAAACATAATTTGGATTTAATTTACTTCACTAGATAAATGTGAAATGAATTGTAGTAAGAGATTTTTGTGGTGTTTGATATAACTTTGAACTTTAAAAGTTGTCAAATTATTGATTCATGTTATTTTTGTTAAGAAATGAAGAACAAAAAGGAATGATTACGACCAATAGATTGGAAGTCACAATAATATATGATTTGTCTGTATTCTTCAAGTGATTTCTGTTATTTTTATAACTTTTAAATAACTTATATTATATATTATAGAAATTGACAATATTCTGAATTGTTTAAAAACTAAATAAATAAAACACCATTTTTGCAACAGAGTGGCATCTTATAGTGTCATTGGGGGCTGAGCTCCCCTAAGATTGAAATCCAAGAATCGCCCCTGGTTTATATTATCTATTTGTATTTATGTTTAATAAAAATAGTCCAAGTAATTTTCTACGTTGAGGCATTTCATTATTTGACAGTTATTATTACAGCTCTATGGCCTTTCAGACACCTTCAAGTGTAAAAAGCTCCCAGTAAATAAACACTAACATGAATAACCCATCTATAATAATTCTAAGGTTGTTTTGAGCTATTCCTCCACCGACACATGCACAACAGCACCACTGTTAAAAAAATATCCTTGGGGGAAACACTGCATTCAGTGAGAATCCACATTTGAAGATATGCCTAGTGACATGAAACCACAATCCTCAGGCCACTCTCCAGCACAAACAGGAAGTCTTCAGGCCTTGTGATCACCATAGGCACGTGCCTATGGTGATCCTGAAGATTTCCTGTTTACAGCATTAACGTCTGGAGTGTCCCAGACATGAAAGCTGTATCAAACAATAGGCAGCAATATTATGCAGCCTTCTAAGAATCATAGCAAGAATGCATTGCCAGAGCTGGGTAGATTTCTTCAGAATTGCATGACTAAATTTTAATCAGTTACATAGTCTATTGGTTTATATTTTTTAGGTAATATAATCTGATTATTCTTGGATTACTTTTGGATTACCATTGAAATATCTCTTGTTTATTTGATGTCAAATGCATTTGAGTAGGATAATCTATACTATTTTGAAATAATGTTGCTTATATGCATTTAAGAAAACTTACATAATGAATCAAAAAGTGAGAATGTATATTATTTTTGATTTACTTGCTATTTTTCGGCCAAGATGTCAGAAGAAGATAATGTGAATTATTCTTATTTAGAGGATGATTTTTTTGTGTAATTTTATTTATTTTTTTCCAGACTTGTGAAGGTCATTGGATATGAATCAGACATAGTATTTCACAGCTATACATCAGCAGTTTTTAGTAATTTGCTAAATAATTTGTCACGAGAAGGCATAGTCTAACATATATCAACAGGCTGATTTAAAATGAAAAATGTAAAAGATTAAAACAAATCAGGGGAATCCATTTATTTCTGTTGCCTGATTAATATGTAATCATGTAATCCTTAAAAGTAACTAATCTGATTACAGGTATTTTAAAATGGAATTTAAGCCAATTAAAAGTACTTGATTTATGTAATACAGATTACATGTAATCTGTTACTACCCAGCACTGTGCATTGCAAGGAGCTCAGTGAAAAAAACAAAGTGAAAGGAATTTTAATTATAAATTACATTTTACCCAATGTGCTTGTGCTGTGTATTTTCAGCTAATCAGAGTATTGTGTCATTACCTTAGCACCTTGTGCCTTTATTGAAATCAATAGCTAGTCGAGTCTGGTGCGCTTCACGTGGAGGGTACAATTTGTTCCTGCCTGCAGAGAACATTTTAAATCAAGTCAATTATGTGGTTTCATTTAAGTTAGGATGCTACATTAGAAGGTAGCTGCCTACTGTACGTAGTAGGGCTGAATGATTTGTACAAAATAAAATCGAATTGGTATCGTTTAGTAAAATATTGCAATTGCAATTTGAATTGTGATATGATTATTAACATTTTGGTAACACTTTACAATAAGGTTCCATTTGATAACATTAGTTAACAACATTAGTAAACATGATCTAACAATGAACAATACTTTTACAGCTTTTATTAATCTTGGTTAATGTTAATTTCAATGTATATATATATAAGTTGTACATGTTAACAATAGTTAATGCACTTAGAACTAAAAGTGAATAATTTTATTTTTATTAACTAACATTAACCAAGATTAATAAATGCTGTACAAAATATATTGTCCATTGTTATTTCATGATTGCATTCACTAATGTTAATGAATGGAACCTTGTAGTAAAGTGTTAACAAACAAAAACAAAAAAAGCCAAGTAAGTGTTTCCTTTTGAAAAAAGAGAAAGGAAAAAGTAATGGGAAAACATACACTTCTGCCAATAGAAATACTTTTAAAGAAAGGGTGAATTTACTATAAAACAGTATGATATTTATGTAAAGTTTTCTTAGGCCTTTATTTTGGCAGTAAAATTAAGGAAGACATGAATGAAGAGAAAATCTACTTTTCTGTCCACAAAACCCAGTTTTATAAGGTTACTTTAGATTTGGATAGTAAATTCAGTGGCCAAGCATATTTGCAAACACAATTAGTAAAATCTAGAGTGCTGTAAATTTAAAGTGCACAGCTCATTAGCCTCACAAGTGCATTGAGTACGTTTAATACACTACAGAGAACAGAGCTACACTCATACAGAAAGCACAGCGAGCAGCACGTGCAGCCTGTTTATTTCATTAAATCGTAGCCTTTGGGGTTTGATAATCGCACTACGTCTTATCGTCATTTTGATTTTATTCCAATAAATTGCTCTGCCCTAAAATGAACTACAATTTTCAGATTTGTCAGACACACAAAATTCGTACATGCTATTTTATTAATACTAACTGTAAAAGCAACATCACTATTATTATTGCTTAAACACATTCTGCACTACTGACATGAATGATTTCAAAAATAGTGCAGCTTATAGAGGAGGAGTGCTATTATTCTAAGACATCAGACTTACATTTTCACATGGTATATGAGAAGAAAGATGAAAAAATCTCATAGACTTACAATGTCAAGGGACCTGATTCATATCTAGGGATGTCGTAAAGATTTGAGGGTAGGGTCTTTTGACTTTGTCCACTAAGAAACCACTCAGAACACCTCACCAACCAACTAGCAATTTCCTGGCAACCTCCAACAACACCCTAGTATCATGGAAACAAAGTTTTTATTTGCAAGCATGGCAAGGTCTAATACATACTAATTAGCATTGTCTATTTAATGCGTGTAAAGAAGTCAATGGAAAGGAGGAGGCGAGAACCGGCTTGATAATATAATATTTTAATGAATAACTTAAAAGACACAAACACACATGACGGACATGTCCGTAAACTATCTCTCTCTCCCGCACAATCCTCCGCAGTCTGCCTTCATCCCTCTCGGAGGCTTGATTAGCCTGATAAGGGACCGGGTGTGTATGATTACGACCCCGCCCTCCGCCCTGCCACATTCCTCCCTCGTTCTCTCAGGCAGGGGAGCCCCCGGCATGACGTACATACGTCATGGGGGGGGTGGGGGGGGCGTGCCTCTTGCCCCGTCTGCCGGCAGGTCATCCCCGTCTACCTGGACGAGGGAGGGGACAAGGGGAGGGAAACTGAAATAATTAAATAGGGGGGGTACTTCCTGTAACAGTGTAGTACCCCCCCAAAAAACACTGTAAAATTTAAATGAGAGGGAAAAGGCCAATGCGGAGCTGTAGTGAGAGAGAGATAAAAAAAAACACTTAGTCGCCAGTTCTCCGATACCCAACAGCTTGTTCCTCGGCCACTCCTCCACCCTCTAACGGACGACAGCCGTGCCTCTCTGGGCGGATCGGGGGCAGTCCTCCAGCCCCTGGCGGACGGAACGCCCCGCCGCGTTTTCGGGGAACAGAAGGGGTCTCCCCTGCCCCTGGCAGCGGTTCTCCCGCTCCAGGAGGTCAGCAGTGAGCCCCTTCTCCCTTCGCGGTTGGCGGCCGTTGTCCTCTTCCAGGGCTCCTTGTCCCCCAGCAGATGGCCGCAGCTGCTCCGTTGGGGTGGACGGTAGTGACGAGGACTCTACTACGGCGTATCCCTCCTCCTTCCCGGGTTTTCGGCACCAGTGTAAAGAAGTCAATGGAAAGGAGGAGGTGAGAACCGACTTGATAATATAAATAATATTTTAATGAATAACTTAAGACACAAACACACGTGACGGACTTGTCCGTAAACTATCTCTCTCTCCCGCACAATCCTCCGCAGTCTGACTTTATCCCTCTCATAGGCTTGATTAACCTGATAAGGGACCGGGTGTGTATGATCACGACCCGGCCTGCCCTCCGCCCTGCCACAATGTGTTAATTCAGTGTGATTAATCATGTAAAAAATAAGATGTTACAAAAAATATGTAATTAATCATAACCCGGATCATAATAAGGAATATTCCTACCATCAGAGCAAGTTAAGCTTGAAGTGTCACCTTCATGTTTTTGCGAGTCTCAGTCAGCAGAGGGTAGTAAGCGATACAGACATCAAACCAGCTAACTGAGTCCAATGATAGGCTTGTTTAATAAGGAAATAAACAATTGTCTATTGTCTTCTAAAGCCCATTTTTGTATACAGTAGTCTAATTAATGCTTTACCCGTCTGACACAATCATTTAATGTATTAAAATGATCTGAATTATTTATATTTATTATAGTGATTTGAAGACTGATTCTTTTCCATGAACCGTTTCTTTCGGACAGTTAGTTTCAATAAACCAGTTCATAAAATGGATTAATAAGTTATTTTATATCATCGTGTAATGACATCACTGCACATAATGCTAATACCCCAGAGTCGTTGAACATTGCATTATAATAATCTAGTCTTGAGGTCATGAACGCATGAATTAGTTTTTTGGCATTAGAACTAGAGAGCATGTGTTGTAACTTCGCAATATTTCTGAGATGGAAGAATGCTATTCTACACACATTGGAAATGTGGTTTTCAAAGGACAGATTGATATCAATTATAACCCCTATTTTCTTTGCTGTAAAGATGACGTGACAGTACATCCATCGAGAGTAAAATAATATTTTAGCATCTTATTTTTAGTGGTTTTTCTTCATATAATTAGGACCTTTAATTTGTCAGAATTGAGTAGAAGGACATTTCTAGCCATCCAATCTTTGATATTATTAAAACACTCTGATTCATTTTACTTGGAGAATTGTGAAATTTCGTTGGGTTTCAAGGAAATATAAAGCAGGGTATCATCGGCATAACATTGAAAGCTATTTCCATGGTTCCTGATAATGTCTCCCATGGGAAGAATATGTAACGAGAAAAGGAGAGGCCCTAAAACTGATCCCTATGGCACTCCATACTTTAGTTTGATCTGACAATTCCTTGTTTAGACATACAAAGTGGTAGCGGTCAGATAAATAGGACCTAAACCAAGGTAATGCCTGTCCACAAATGCCAACCTAATTCTCAAGTCTGTCCAAGAGAATTGCGTAATCTATGGTGTCGAAGGCAGCACTAAGATCTAAAAGCACTAGAAGAGAAATGCAGCCTTGATGAGATGATAAGAGCAAGTCATTTGTAACTCTGATAAGGGCAGTCTCATAATATAATGGGGCCTAAATCCTGACTGAAATTCTTCATACATACCATTTTCTTGTAAAAATGAGTTGGGAGGACACTACCTTTTCTAGAATCTTTTACATAAATGAAAGATTTGAGATAAGTCTGTAATTAGCCAACTCTCCAGGATCAAGCTGTGGTTTCTTCATAAGTGGTTTAATAACCGCTATTTTAAATTGAAGAACCAGTCAAAAGAGCAATTCTTTCACAAGCTAGACATCACTAATTTATTATATCATACTCTGCAAAATTCTTAGGCACATAAGATGTTTTACAAAAACATTTTTCTTGAGATCTGAAAGAACTGTGGTGAATTCTTCAAAAGCTTGGGACATCCTATCTGTCTATTCTATTGACTATTTGCAAGTAATTGTGATTCATTTTATTAATATATCGGCATATCTTGTAATTAATTCAAATAAACATATTAAGCGATTGACAGCCCTGATACAAATGTATATATGGAAGAGATCATATCCAGTGGGTGATTGTCTTGTTGTCCTTAAGTGTCCTCTGCCTAAATACTTTCCCCCTTCTCACTGTCTCTTGCCAGACTAAAACCATAACCCCCTTATCCCATAAAGGACTGATGATACCCTCATTAACCATTCCGTTTTCTCTTCATTCCATCCCATCTCAGATATGGAAGCAGGAGACGATTTCTGAGAACAGAAGCGGGGTGGAGTAAGCAAAGAAAAAAAGAGTAGGAACAAAAGTGCAAGGGTGTGTTTTCCAAGCAGTCTGTTTTGATTTGGCCTGAACACAGGAGGAAAGAAAGAAAAAGAAAGAAAGAAATAATGATGACAGGCTGTCTGGACAGCAGGAGTAGGGGAGAAGGAGAGAGGGATGGATGGATGGAGAAATTCACAAGTGAATTTAGGGGAGGGGGGCAGGAATCTGGGATCTAAGGTTCTTGTGAGGTCTTGATGATTCCCAGATGTTGAAGCAGACCCTCCCCCTCAAATGGCTTGTCTGCTTGAGTTAGATCCATTGAGTCTAGCCGAGATGAGACCAATCTTTATCAACCTTGCTGAAAAGACCAGCTTAGGCCAACAATAATTTCCAAGTTGGTCCACGCTGGTTTATGTGGACTAGCATAGTCATGATGTTCACCAGCAAAACATGCAGGTCAACATGGTCTTTCTGTGGAAGCTGTCTGACTCAGCACTTTCTCTCTCTTCCTTTCTAACTTTCTAAATTTGTAAATATATGGGACAAAAGGTCTAAGACCTCTATTTTGACACAAACTTCACAGATAGTGATGTGCAAGTGTCCACACCTGCAGAATAAAAACACAAGCAGAAAGTATAAGAACTAGAATGAACATCCATTAAATCCATTTACTGCTCGTCTACCACCTATCTAGTCTTCCGTGGCCAGACTTTTCAGCACAAGGTCTGGTCTACTTTGCAGATTTATCTGGCCAAGAACCACCCGCTTAGACTTAAAGAGACCATCAGACTGACAAATAAATTATTTTTTCATTTAGGGGGTGGATTATCTGAAATAGCTGAGATACCAAAATAATAGACTCATTCAAATTATAGCGCAGCAGTGTAACACCTAAGAAATGTGTGGCAAGTTACAACCCGATCTCATGAGAAGCCATTATAATAGTACACCATGGCAAAAAAGTACGAGTTGGATCATACAAAAATAGATAAAAATAAACGAATCAATTAACTACAGTATTGTATTTTTTTTTCTTCTAAGTTTAACCCCGAGCTCAACCCTAAACATAATCATAAAGTCTAGCCTCTTTCCCAAACCCTAAACCTAACCATGGTGGATAGTGGATAGTTTTCCATGTGCCTCTTTCTACCACATTAAAGGGAACCACTCAGCCGGCAACCCAAATTGCAGTTTTGTCAATGGGCTTGAATACTAATGTTTAGAAAAACAAGAACCCACTACTTCGTAAAAGCAACTTCAAAAAACAATTCCCGAATGCTAAAAAACAGAAAAACTATTCCGAATGCTAAAGTTTACGTTCCCTTGATTAAGGTTTCGGACAGACTGGCTAGACTATACAAGAAAAATTTCAATATTTACATTGTTTAAATCAATTAGTTTTCAGCACGGAACCTCTGGATCCTGTCCATTGGACTACTGAAACTGCCAACACTAGACTTGCAAGTCTGGATAGACCAGTTAAACTTGTGAGGGGAGAGAAGAGTCCACATACAATCTCCCATCAGCCCAACATAACCAATCTTTCTTCTAATCTTAAACAGTTTAGAATTATTTCTGCATATAGGAGAAATAAAAATGTAAAGGATATATTAGTTCATTCCAGCTTAAAAAAAGACAACGAAACAATTAACACATCAAAAGGTAATTTATTAAAAATAAATGTATTAAAAATAATCTTTCTAAACTAAGGAACAGAATATCAGTTTAGAGACAGTCAATGGTGTATATGCCATTCATTGCAGACTTTGCCATAAACTGTACATTGGAGAAACATAATCATATAGAGAAGGGGGACAAACATACACTTTTTATTATAATTATCTTAATATAACATATTCTCTATAATAACTCTTTAGATAACATTAAAATGTGTGGCTTAGAAACAAATATTATTTGGTCTAGAGCCCTAAGATTGAGGGCTGAGAGCAAATTGATTAATTCCTTGGATACAAGAGACCCCTTGGGCTTGAATGAAAAATAAAGTTTTTACTATGTGATGTTGATGTGTCTTATCTTTTTGGAGGGGCCAGTAATAGTTTCCTTAAGGAAAAATAACAAATATAAAATTTCAAAAGGGACAATTTAGTGTTATTATAAGAATCATATTTCATACTTACCTGAGATCAAGGATCCACTGGATAGAAAAACAATTACCTGATGCTCTCCTTGATGGGAGTAGGGAGGTTTTCTTAAAGGTCGAATGATGATTTCTAATAATTAATTAATTATACAATAAATAAAGAAACTATTGAATTATAATATATTTTTACCTTCATTCTGAACATTATCGGTGGGAGGAACCCTACATGTGCAAAATCTTGATATAAGTCTATGGCCTAAGATATTTTGATTTAAATAGTTATTTATTTACATTGGATGGATTTATTTATTAATTATTTTTTGTCTGGTGTGCCTTGTCTTTCCTTTTTCTTTTTTGGACAGATATTAAATTTGGTAGATGGATCTTTTAGCTTGGTGTGATGCACTTTAAGGTAAGAGCACTTATTCATTATTTGCACTTTGGTCTAGTTTAGGCTTTAAGACTATTAGGTTCCTTTGCTAAGACTTGTCAAAATTATAACCTTTTCTAACTCCTAATCCTATTCCAGAGATAATACATTAATTTGATGAACTTTACCTTATCCTACCCCTAACCTTCACCATGACAAACCTTATCCTAGCCTGAACCCTAACAGGGATAATTGAATTTAAAATGAAGATCTTTTTAAATTTTTACTTTTAGGTTAATGCTTATTTCCCATTTTATTCCCTCCCCCTCTTTTGGTTATTTTATTTATTGAATCGGTCAATAATGGAAAGAAAAATAATCTAGAAGATAAAGCCTGTTCCTGTGCATAATCAACACCTATAAGGGTTGATCAGTCCCCTAACCTAAACATAATCATAAAGTCTAGCTCTTTCCCAAACTCTAAACTCATGGTTTTAATAGGAAAATCAATTTTGTTTACCACAGATGACAGAGAAACATAGGGGTTTTGAACGAGCGTTTTTATGATTTAACTCGGAACTCAGACCTCAAACCTAAACCTAATCATGAAGTTACCAAACCATGATTTTAACAGGAGAATAATTGTTGTGTACCATGGAAGAAAGAAAGAAAACTTTGGGGGCAGGAACAAGACTGGGGATGTGTGTTCCAGATTATTGACATACATCAATGATTTCTATTGCATAAATAAATGGGGGGAAAATAATGTTCACTGATGTTTCTTGTCTTAAAATAAAGTGTTGCATAGAAGGCTAGCTAAAATTGGATGCTTGAATCGATTTAAAAAAAATTTTTGTTGATATTGTTGATTTACTGTATATAGGAATAAAAGTCGAGTCAAGTCGTACGATATCTTACGATTTCACCATCATTTACGTTCTCGCCTCTCACTGCGGTGGACCAGACACCGTTTAACCTGGGTGGGCAACTGGCAAACTGAATCGCATAGCCGAGTCGGACGGTCCTGATCAACCAGCGCGACGGGTTGGGGAGCGCGAGCCAAGCTCTGTGCGAGAGGGACCAAGGGGACTACAGCATCGGACGTACCAGCAGGCAGGGCCTCACGATGGAGTGGCACGCGTAGGGTGCTGAGTCTAGAGACATCGAAGCACTTACCTGGCTCCTTGTGACTGCTCCCGGAACAGCCTGGGACGGGGGAGGAAGATTTTCGTCCTCGTGGCCCGTGGAGACCGTTTGCTCGGTGGCAGGCTTGTGACATGGCTGGGCGCATGGAAGCAGGAGGTCCGGTTCCAGGGCGCCGTACCTGCCAAAGAGAACCAGTGGCCGGTGGTCGTGATAGCATGTTTAGAATTTTTGTAAGGGATGACAGCATTTCCAAGCAGACTGGTGCACACCAACTTCCAGAAATTGCACAGAAGTCAACCAGTTACATTGGACTGCCGTTTTTCGGATAGTTCTTGGCAGTTTGTGTGTAATATGCATTGGATGACAGCGAACAGACTGTGGGTGGTCCGTGAAGATATTCACATTTCAAAACCATTTCCTTCCTCCTTATACTATCTCTGATCCTGCATGCTTGTGTATTAAGGACAAGCGTGACACGTTTGCAGCAGTCTATAAATCTCTAAAACAATGTTTGTCAGCTTTTAACAACAGCGTTCAAAAATCGCCAACCTGGCAGTTTCCCTCAGAAGCCACTATTCACACCATCAGTAAAGTGACTTCCACAGCTATTTGTAAGTTACATCATAGTATGTGATAACTATTGACAAAGTTTAAATCCCTTTGCATTTTTTTCTGGCCAATTTTAGAATTGAGTTTATCAATCTGTCCGAGGTACATTGGAATTGTTTTCACATGACATGTTCTGTCTGCACACATGCGTCAGACAGACACTTTTGGTGCGTCTCACTGTGGTTGTGTCAGGTTTCATTGGTTTTCAGCATCTTAAGCTATAAATGCACTCTGCATCATCAAGCTGTCTTTGATCAGCTGTCAGTTTGTTGTCTATACAGCTGCATGTTACCTGTACAGCTGGAGCTGCATTTACTGCCCCATGCTGACTTTAAGCATGAATTGCCCACATTTTTTGCTGTGTTTTATATTAGAAGCAGCATCATTTTGTCAAACATATAGCATTCAAGTGTATGATAATTGTTTCTCACAATTTTGATTCCAAATCACCAGTAATAGCACCTATTTATGATATGACACTGCATTGCATATGTCAGTACTCTGAAAGAGGCATTCAGCTAAATGACAGTGAGGAAAAAATTGCAGCACTTTTAGTACAATAGTACAATACAGTATAGGTAGAGTTAAAATGCATCATATGACTTATGCATTTTTGAATCCCCTCGCAGTGTTTTTTAATAGTTTTCCTGTAAACAATCTCCATGTGGACCTCTTTAACCACTGTGCAGTGTCTCATGAAGCATCTTCACCCTGCTGAAATAATTGTCCCGTATTTAGAGCTGCCATGTCCCATATTTTGCTGATAGAAAGTTGGAAACCCTAGTATCTAATCTGATTACACACATTTAAATAGTTCATTGTTACACTACTTTTCCACTAAAAGTAATTTGATTACAGTAACTAATTACTTTGTTATCTGATTACACCTAACACTGATTTTTTCAATCTAATTAGTCTGTTTTGTCTTATATTGCTGTCCTCTGAATGGCTGCTGATATTCTCTACTTGTCTTTATATAGTATGTATCGCTAACAGATTTACTGCCGTGTCCTCTGTTCAACCTGCAGGCTAGTACACAGATACACACTCACACCATCTCATTCTACCACTGTGAACACCTTCTTGAGCTCCTGACAGGGTGCTGTCATATTTTAAAGAGTTGCTGACTGCCTTCTGAAGCACACATTTGTCAGCATATTAAAGCATGTCAACACTCACGGCTCACCTGCTAGTGCACTGTGCAGTGAAAGTCATGCTTGAAGAGGTCCATCTTCCAAATAGTTTGCCCAAATTTTCAACCATGTTTCAATCAGTTGCAATATGAGCATCAACATTAGTGGTGGTTAGGAAATCATATAATCAAAACTAATAATTTTTAATGAAATCAACTGTGTCTCATATTTAGCTCTGTTCATATTTAAATCTGTTCCAGTTTTGAGTGACAGGGATTGGGTTTTATACCTATAATTACACGTTTTAAGATAGTAAATATTAAAAGTGTTGTAGTATCCTATCAAAGCCATGGTCTAGCTCTTAACGCAACATGAGCTGTCAAACTAATGCAGCAACATAAATTTGAATCTGATGTCCTATCCTTTTTTTTTAACTGCAGGGAAAATCTTTTTTTTTTCCTCAAATCCTATTTTTTTAGACTGACTTTTAAATCTAAGATATATGTGGCCAGATCAGATTTTTAATTTTTTTTGGTCAGACTGCATTTGCTTTTGCTAGCAAATTCAAAATAGTTTTCATTGTAATAATGCAAATGTTTACCATGCTTGAGAGTTTAGAAATCCAAGTTTGAACACATTCATGACATTCGATGGCTTAAAGATTCCCGTATGTGTGTGAGACCTTCACTAACTTATGTTGTGGTGGCTTGCAACTGGTGTGTGTTACCGCACATTAGTGCATCCCGTTAGATGGGTAAAGCCAGTGTCAGCATAATTGTAAAAGAGGTTTGCACTACTTTGCCTGCCCTGTGATATAGTATTTATGTCATATGGGTGCATTCCATTCATAAAGGATCCACCCTATGCTCAATTCCCCTCAAATGCTTTACCTTTAACTGTGACAGTTTCAAAGGGCTGAAATGTGTAACAAAATGGTAATTTTCAATTAACTTTTTAAAATTGTAACAAACCTATTGTGGCAATCAATATTGTTTTCCCTAAGTGCCCTGTGAAGACATAATTTAATGCCATACACAGTATGTCTTTTGGTAGCAAAATATTTAGATTACTGTCGTAACCTCCATTCCCTGATGGAGGGACTGAGACGATGTGTCGATGTAGTGACATTAGGGGTTGCTCTTGAGAGCCCCAAAGCACCTCATATCTTTGAGAAAAGGCCAAAGAGAATTGGCGATTGAAATTTGCATGCCACTCCCCTGGACATAAGTGTATAAAAGGGAGCTGGAATGCAGAGTTCATTCAGGTTTGGTGCTGAGGAGCCAAGACAAGGAAAGATGTATCTAGTATGGGAGCAGGCCACACCAGCCACAGCCTTTTCTCTCTAAGTTTTCTCTCCACTGAGTATTAGATTCGTCTGGGACCTGGGACAGCCGCCCCTCCAGCTTTTCTTGTAGGAAGGAAAGCACTGATCCAACTGCGCATCTCTGGGGGTCTTTGCTACGGGAAGAACACCACTTTGTGAACACACTCCATTTCAGGCAATACAGCTGCCTTGTGGAAGGAACCCTGGCCTGAGTGATAATTTTAACCTCTTAGGTCTACCGCGTCCCATCCAGGGACCAGATGTGGAGGTTCATGATGTCTGGGCATGGTGCCCCGTCCCTGAGAGAGAAGATCCTTCCTCAGGGGAATTTGCCAGGGAGGTGCTGTCGCGAGGATCGTGAGGTCCGAGAACCAAGTCTGGGTGGGCCAATAGGGCGCCACAAGGGTTACTTGTTCCTCGTCCTCCATGACCTTGCACAGGGTCTGTACAAGTAGGTTCACTGGAGGGAATGTGCATTGAGGTTGCCAGGGATGTGAGTGACCCGCAGTGACCTGAGTCACCGCTGACTCCAGAGGAGGAAGTAACGGGCGAGTTGCGACATGTGACAAGAGCGTAAACTGCCTTTGCAGTTTATTTACACCACGGTTGTCGTGTTGTCCGTCCGGACCAACACATGCTTGCCCTGGATCAACGGCAAGAGCCTCTGCAGGGTGAGCTGTACTGCCAGCAACTTGAAGCATTTGATGTGCCAACGCAGGCGTGGTCCTGTCCAGGAAACAGCGGCTGCATGCTCATTGCACATGGTACCCCAGCCCGAGTTTGAGGCATCTGTCATAACCACGACACTCCTGGACACTTGCTGTAGGAGGACTCCGGCCCACAAGAACGCAAGGTCTGTCCAAGGGCAGCAGGCTGGCGTGATAGCCACGCGATGTGTACCTCGGCGCCATGCATACCTCAGGACTTGAGTCTGAAGCCAATGCTGTTGCAATCTCATATGCATCAACCCGAGCAGCTTGACCTGAGTCACCGCTGACTCCAGAGGAGGAAGTAACAGGTGAGTTGCGACATGTGACGAGTGCATAAACCGCCTTGGCAGTTTAATTACACCACGGTTGTCGTGTTGTCTGTCCGGACCAACACATGCTTGCCCTGGATCAACGGCAAGAGCCTCTCCAGGAACCGGCGGCTGCATGCTCATTGCACATGGCGCCCCAGCCCGAGTTGGAGGCGTCTGTCATAACCACGACACACCTGGACACTTGCTGAAGAGGCGGCGGCAGGCTGGCGTGATAGCCACGCGATGTGTACCTCGGTGCAATGCATACCTCAGGACTTGAGTCTGAAGCTAATGCTGTTGCAGTCTCATATGCATCAACCCAAGCGGCTTGACTGCCGCTGAGGATGCCATATGCTCCAGGAACCGGGGAGAGCTTGCTTTTTTCCTAGTTGACCCGAAGCCCTATTGTGTATTTATTTTTATACTTTATTGTCTATTCACTTTCATTTTTATTCTATTTTTTATTATTATAAAATTTTAATGTTGCTGTATTGTTTGTGCTCTTCTGTCACCAATACAAATTCCTTGTATGTGTAAGCATCATTCTGATTCTGATTAAGCGCGCGGGGCACCTCAAATCGAATTGATGCCCAATGCATGACTTCTTCTCAATTAATTTGTCTAAAATGCAGGCTGCATCGTTTGAAGCTCTTTGCCACACAGTAAAACAGTAACGGGATGCTTTATAAGACAGAGAATGCTGAATGAAGTGAATATTTACTTACAATTCATTAAAACTAAACCTGCAGCTGCATTCAATTGTTTGCTATGATGAAGACCATGTGTGAGTGTGAGTGCAGCCTGCGAATGATTGTCTATTGCAGGTAAAGATACTTTCTAAATAAGAAAGGAATAATTGATGAGGGACCGTTGAATTGTTGAAAAATAATGCACACCCGAAATGGTAATGATGCACAGCGGAGTGCATTATTTTTCAACAATTCAATGGGCCGGAGTCAAATATTCCAATTATACTACGGTTACCACACCTTAAGACATCGTTCATTGTTTTATTTCAAGACATTTTCTGGTTTTCGTCCCTAAAATGTGAGTGGAGCTACTTTTTCCACCACAAATTCAGCATCTTTAATACAGCTCAAGTCTTCATTGCTAATAAGAAAACGTCAAGTTAGAACTAGCAATGGAGGCTTTTGCTGCTTTACTCGAAGACTTACTGGAGTAAAATGTAGTTCGTTTGTGCATGTGTGTGTGAGTTTGTATTTAAGGGATTGAAAGAGAGAAACTCAGAAAATGAGAGAGATCGCTTCTGGGATAACCAATCAGAATCAAGCATTTAACAGACCCGTGGTATATGGAGTGGTGGTGGCGTAGTGGACTAAAGCACATAACTGGAAATCAGAAGGTCGCTGGTTCGATCCCAACAGCAACCACCATTGTGTCCTTGAGCAAGACACTTATTCCAGGTTGCTCGGGGATTGTCCCTGTAATAAATGCACTGTAAGTTGCTTTGGATAAAAGCGTCTGCCAAATGCATAAATGCAAAATGTAAATGTAAAAGTGTGTTAAAACACTTACATTGCATGTAAATGCTTAAAGGTGCCAAAACCAAACCAGTATCATGTTTTTTGGACATGTTCTATGGAGTAGCCTTCCATATAAATATCATGATATAGGTCTACTGTATATAATACAAATACCAAGGTTTTACCATATTGTACCATCACTGTACCATGATACTGCCACAGCAGGCTTTTGAGAAAGGTAACTTTGTTAAACTTCATCTTGTGCTGTGTAATGTCAAAAGGTGACATTATGTTTTTAGTCCATTCATTAATGCTACACAATATATATATATATATATATATATATATGCGCTTTGGTGCTGTTTTTGCTAAATTAATAAAATAAATAATTTTAAACCCCCTAAAACATCATAGTGCAATAGATTGTGTATTTGATTGGCCCCAGACTCCCCAGTAATTATTAAAGCCTATAAATGTACCTGCTGTGAAATACAATGTACAATGTGTATAGATCTTTAGGGCAGTGTGCCTTTTTTATCTTAGACCACTTGACTTGGTTTACGTGCACTTTATATTAAAGTTATTCCTATATATAGTGATATCCATTTATGATGCCTAATTAAGAAGCCATACCATGCACTTGCATATTTCTTCCCAACATTGTTTTAATTCATGTTTTGCTAGTTTGGATTTATACACATTAGGATGTATTATTTTGGTGGTAGTGCGGGTCGGCCGCTAATCGCAGGCCCACATGACTCCACATGCCGAAGTGTCCTTGGGCAAGACACTGAACCCCAAGTTGCTCCCAATGGCAGGCTAGCGCCTTGCATGGCAACTCTGCCACCATTGGTGCATGAGTGTGAGTGTGAATGTGTGTGTGAATGAGACACTGTGTAAAGCGCTTTGGTAACCTCTAAGGTTAATAAAAGTGCGCTATATAAGTGCAGACCATTTACCATTTATTATGTGTTAATGTGTGAAGAAAAGCAAGACATACAAAAGCCATGTAACATCAAAGACATCTTGGTCAACAAAGTATGTGGATACAGGCACAGTATTTAATTCACACTGTACTATCACACAACAAGGCAGTGAAAACAAAGGGAGAAGCAAATGAAGAAACAAATATCACCACATAGGTAATCTGTTTCAAACTGGGACAAAATCGGATTCACTTTTGTTGTTAAGTTAGGGCAACCTAATCTTGCACAGCCAGACTTTTGACAACTGGCTTAAAGTCTGGTCCACTTTACAACTTATTCTGGCCAAGAACTGCCCACTTAGATAGGAAGAGGCTGTTTGGAAGACATGTATAGTGACAAACTGTTTATGTTTTCTTTATATATGCGATTCAGGAGCAGGTTTATCTGAAATCACAATTACAGACAGACTGAAAAATATATTCATATGATATACAAGTCTGCAACTGGCTTTCCATAGTACGCAAAAATGTATGGACATTTTCTAAAAAGTAAATTTTTTGTAGTGATGATTTCAAAGACATAAAAAACTAAGGAGATTATGGGTATCTAGTTATCTTGATAGTAAGGGCTTCAACCAATTCTGAGTATCAAAGAGGTTGCTGAAGCAATCATCAAATGTTGTTGTACTTCTATCATACTTTCAGCTCTCACGTCGATTCGTGAATTTAATTGATAATGAATTGATAATCTGACTAAAAGTCAGTGTTGTTGTAGCACCTCTTGCATTAATTTCATAGGGAAACTGCACTATGTACAATATGGCAATGTAAAAATGTAGGTATAGTAAAGTGATTCAATTAGACCAGGTTGCAAAAACCACACACGTACAAACAGACACTGCCAATGTTGTCCGGAGAGAGACTTATTATGAGGCTAGATGTGCCTCTTGAAAATGCTCATACAAACAGACTCATCGGCTTGCCGCACTGGTGCTAAATTAAGTAATTATTTCCTCCACTGTGGTTCATCCATTAGACCAATCACCAGAGCGCTGGGAAATGCACTTACAGAGCTTATGGAGCAGTGCTTGTAATAACCCTAACAATCACTGACTAAATGAGTGCACTTATTAGGCTCATAAGATATACTGATAAGTCATTCCAGCAATTGACAGACTTTTTTATTTGCTTTTATTCTAATTTTCTAATTGTTTCAACAAGTGCCATAATATAGAAAAGAGTTGCTTCCCAGTTTATCTATGCGTTTTATCCTGTATCTGTCTAACCATACAGAGTAATTTTAGGGACAGTCCACTAGAGCAAACTATTCAATTAAAAAAAAAGTGTTTAAGGTGATGGTAGCTTGTTACTGGATAAGCTAAACTGTTTAGTGTTAAGTTAGTACATCACTACTTTAAGTTTGTTACTCTTCAATATGAAAAGCAGGGATGGAAAACGAGTTAGAGAAAAAACAATACACACTCCTGGCAGCATGAAGAGAGGGCAAAGGAGAGCTGGCAGGCAAGACCTTATTTTAAGTGACACCAGTCTTTCTAACTTTCTATTTATTTATGTTTCCCTTTCTCTCTTGAATGCCTGAAGAATCATTTTATTAGGGGAGAGAGTGCCTTAGTACTCTTTGCAATTTCTTGGCACAGCTACCTTCACAAACCCTTGAATACTGCAGAGTTACGACTGCATAACCTTCAGTGAGTAAAGCACTGCTTTTACTGCACTGTAAAGATTAACAACAGGAGTAAATAACAAGGCAACATGTTTTCAAGAACTACTCTGATTTGAATACTTCATCTTTTTTATTTAATAACAAGGCCTCTTAAAAGAGGGTCTTTAGGATCAAAACGTGTTTCAGTGTATCCTCCCTGATATCACTTTTTTTTGTAATCACATGTTTGTTGAATCTATAATAGATTTTCATCAGCACCATCAGACATACAGAAACTTGTATAAATCATTTTTAATGATCTTAACAGAGGTGTTTCCATTCATTACAGTACTCTCTGTCTCTTAGTTAATTATACAGTTTTTTTTTAAACAAAATTACAGAATGTTGCATGTTCTCATTTTGGTACAGAGTAGCCATGTTTGCATTTAACCTTCAGAAAGTATAGTTATATTAAGAAGCATTAACACTCACACGTAAACTTTTCTAATGCAATACTTTATGTCAAGAATGTTATTTGTGTTAGTTTATGTTTTAACTCATAAGTCCGTCTTATTGAGTTTACGAGTCAATGAGCACGTTTACAAGCAAACAAATATGCTGATTACTACCCAAAATCAGCTTATTTAAAAAATCTGACAAAGCAAGAAAACCATTGAAAAACTCATCTTGACGTTCAATATACACTGTTAAGCCTTGGCCAGCCAACAGTTCTCTTCATACATGATAGCAATGTAGTCTCCTCTCTGAATGTCACCAGGGGTTATCTCAGTGGTTGTGCTTTCAGGTCCTCTGCTTGGCTCATTACTCATGGCCTCTATTAACATTTCCAAAATACTCTGTTTATGGACGTAAGCAGCACTGGAGTCTTCACTCGCATTTGGGTGCTTAGTGTTACCACCTAAAGAGTAAGAAGCTGGGCTGAAACACTGGCACATTTGGAGCTCACTACAAATACATGAAAACTGCCTACAATGGATGTTAGTCCCTTGTGCTACTACTTGGTGAATCCTCTTCATTCCTGGGGTTGATCTGAGGGCTTGCTTGAGGAGGGTGATGCAAGTCTGAAAATCATCTTTGGTGATATAGTAGAGCTTGACACACCTGAGGCTGCTGGACAACAATGTCATGTCCTCTCAGCATGAGATTGTCTGCAGACCTCTTTACTCTTGCCCCAATGCCATTTGGGGCACCCTTGCCATGTGATGTGGGAAATAAATCCCATGTTGCTTTCTGGAATCCTAGTTTGGTAGAGATAGTACAGAGAAGGAGGAAGTTATTCGTATTCTTGTACTATTTTATTAGACCATCAGACCAAAAGTGGGTAGTGTCAATATTTGGACATTTGGTATGAATGCCTTGAAGGACTTGAACTATATAGGCCCAGATAGCTGCAGCATATTGGCGATTGGCATAATGCTTCCCTTTTCATGTTTGGTGTACAACATGCCAGTATGAGGAGTAATCTATGGGAGGTTTTCCCCATAATGGCATGACTGTACTTCTTTGCTGTATTTAAACTGTATGTCTACACTTCAGAGAAGGCTATATGCACAATGCCTGTGATTTCATTACAGTTTTCTATCAAGTTCATGTATTCTTTGGTCTGATTTTAAAGTAGGCCTATACACGAGTTGTCATCTTATTCTTTATTTGTCTTTGAAGAGATTCATAACCTCAGCAAGAGTGCCAGCTTGTTTCTCAAGTCTGGTATGAAAGTGAGTTCCATCTACCATTTGTTCCTCAATCCACTCCTTCCACCATTCCACTTGAGTTTTACCTTGATCTGGAGTATCAAGTAAAAGTTATTTAAAATACTTCATCACTTTGACACTCAGGGTTTTTACTTCCTTAACCCTCTGGAATCTTGACATGCCCTGACATTTGAGCTTATTTCAGGTACTTACTCTGTATTATTGCAAAAGTATCATTACACTGTATTCAGCACAAATTGTGCTATAATAATATGTGAGCAACATGTATGCCTGCATTTCTATTTTGAGAACAGCCAGTTTAAACTTGGTTAGTGCCATAAAACACATACTAAACTTTTTTTTTTTCACAAGTCATTTGAGTGCTGAAATTTGTAGACCTGAGTTTTTTTACATATAGTGAAAACCATCTTGTCCATTCATTCACATAAAACACTACATTAATTTAACTTTTATATGACACCTTTTGTTTTAGAAAAGCTGTATGCGAGGGAGTGTCAATGGTCATGAATATTGATGCACTTCACACCTAGAAAGATAACGACCCACCCCCAATGGGCCTATCAATGTGGAATACCATTGTGAGGGGAAAAAATATAAATTGTGAGTAAAAGTAAGATTTACAACATTGTGCAAAATAAATAATGAGGGACAAATGCACATTTTTGAGCACACATATTATAACACAGTTAATAACTTCTGATAAAAGGATCATAGCAACTGTATTATTAACATTACCAATCATAAATACTAATATTGTCCACTCATGAAAAAAACAAACAACAACAACAACATTTGTACAATGCTATACACACATATACTTGGTATGTAGGGCGCAACAGGACTAAAGGCACACCCTAAGGAAAAGTAGTTTTTGTTCTGGTCACATTTGACATTTCATTACCTCTCAAGTATTTTATAAACAAATACATGTCTATTGTGACTGGATCCATCAATGTGAGCCCACTTTGAAAAAAGTATGCCGTTTAGTGGTTTGGCAGTGTCACGATTCCCTTGTTGTCTGCCCTGAGTCTCACTTGTCTTTGTCAGAAACTACACTTCCCATAATCCTCGGCCCTCATCACTGCCAGCCCTGTGTCATTGTGCTCACCTGATTGTAGTTTGTCTTCATCATGTCTCCAGTGTATATAAACCCTGTTTGTTCTCCATTCCCTTGTCGATCGTCGATGTATATGGATGCTTGTTTCCGTGGTCTTTAATGGTCATCCTGCCAGTTTTACCTTTGTATGTTTTTCGTGTTTTTGTTGTGTTTCCCCATTGCGGGTGTTTCCTTTGTTTTTGTTTTGTCTCTTTAGTTGTCCAATAAAGCCTACCCTGCATTTAGTTCCTCGCCCCTCGTCTGCCTTCCTGTTCATCATAACAGAACGATCGACCTCCATGGATCTAGCGGTTCTACGAGCCAACTGCCAGCTGCTCAGCCTCATTCAGGGGGACCGTCCTGTGGAAGACCACATCCGTGATTTCCTCGAGCTGGCAAGCATCACGGACTTCCCAGACTCCTCCCTGGTGGGCTTCTTCCGGGCCAACCTAAACAGTGTGCTCAAGGAGCGGTTGCCACCGGCGACGCGCGGCTGGACGCTCCGCGCGTACATTGAGGAGACCCTGCTGGCCTGCGCCTCACCGTTCACTGTGGCCATTGTCGAGGAGAACCCTGCCTCTTCTCCCACAGTGGTAACCCTCCATTCGCCCGTGGTTCGTTCCTTCACGCCTGCCAGCGAGCCAACCTCCATGCCTGCCTTGGTCAAAGAGCCAGTGCTGCCAGCTTCGCCCGCCCGGAGGAGAAGAAAGGCTTCCGCTCCCCAGTGCACACCTGCTACGGTCAGCGAGCCAGCGCCTGTAGCCTCGACCGTCCCTGAGCCAGCGCCTGTAGCCTCGACCGTCCCTGAGCCAGCGCCTGTAGCCTCCGTCCTGAGCCAGCCTGTAGCTCCGTGCAGCCAGCGCCTGTAGCCTCCGTCGTCAGCGAGCCAGCGCCTGTAGCCTCCGTCGTCAGCGAGCCAGCGCCTGTAGCCTCCGTCGTCAGCGAGCCAGCGCCTGTAGCCTCCGTCGTCAGCGAGCCAGCGCCTGTAGCCTCCGTCGTCAGCGAGCCAGCACCTGTAGCCTCGACCGACCCAGAGCCAGCACCAGAGCCAGCACCTGTAGCATCGACCATCCCAGAGCCAGCGCATCTCGAGCATCCCAGGGCTCCGCCCCTCAAGTCTCTCGAGCCACCCAGGGCTCCGCCTTCCAGGGCTCCGCCTCCCGAGCCTTCCAGGGCTCCGCCTCCCAGGGCTCCGCCTCTCGAGCCTCCCAGGGCTCCGCCTCTCAAGTCTCTTGAGCCTCCCAGGGCTCCGCCTCTCAAGTCTCTCGAGCTTCCTAGAGCTCCGCCTCCCAAGTCTCTCGAGCCTCCCAGGGCTCCGCCCCTCAAGTCTCTCGAGCCTCCCAGGGCTCCACCCCTCAAGTCTCTCGAGCCTTCCAGGGCTCTGCCTTCCTCGGCTCCGCCTCCTGAGCCTTCCAGGGCTCATCTGAGCCTCCTGGCCACCTTCCTCGCCCAGAGCCTCCAGGTGTCAGCCTCTAGAGCCTCCTACGGCGCCACCTCCATCGGCTCCACCTCCTGAGCCTTCCAGGCCTCCGCCTCTAGAGCCTCCTACGGCGCCATCTCCCTCGGCTCCACCTCCTGAGCCTTCCAGGGCTCCGCCTCTAGAGCCTCCTACGGCGCCACCTCCCTCGGCTCCGCCTCCGGAGCCTCCCAGGCCTCCTGAACCTGTCCTTACCCTGTGGCCAGCTCCCAGGCCTCCTGAAGTTGTCCTTGATCTGTGGCCAGCTCCCAGGCCTCCTGAACCTGTCCCTGCCCCTTGGACTGCCTGCCTACCCTCTGTGCCTCCTTGGACTGCCTGTCTGCCCCTGTGCCTCCTTGGACTGCCTGTCTGCCCTTTGTGCCCCTTGGTCTGTCTGTTTGCCCCTTGTGCTCCCTTGGTCTGTCTGTTTGCCCCTTGTACTCCCTTGGTCTGTCTGTTTGCCCCTTGTGCTCTCTTGGTCTGTCTGTTTGCTTCCCCCCCCACCCACACTCCTTGGTTGTTTCTGAGGAGCGTCTGGAAGCCACTCCTTTGAGGGGGGGTTATGTCACGATTCCCTTGTTGTCTGCCCTGGTTTCACTTGTCTTTGTCCGAACTACATTTCCCACAATCCACCTGCCGGCATCACTGCCATTTTGTGTCATTGTTCACACCTGTTCATCATTTGTATTATCCTGTCCTTGTGTATTTAAGCCCTGTTTCTTGTTCACTCCTTGTCGATCGTTGTATGTTGTAGCCTGGTATGTGTCCTCCTGCCCTATTGTTTTAGTTTATGTTTTGTTTCCCCATTGTGGGCTTTCCTTTGTGTTTTGCCTGTATTCTAGTCAATAAAGATACTGCATTTAGATCCTCTCTCCTCGCTGCCTCATTCATGACAGGCAGAAAATAAAATCAAAGGGGGCTTTTAGCCCGCAGAGCCTTTACAGTGTGTAAAGAAAATTAAACAACCATATGGGAAAGAGCGGGTAAATGTGCACTTACTCTGTAAGATTCTCTAGCTCATCTGAAAAGGAGCTGACAAGCTTAGCCTAAAATAGTATAACGCAGCGGTCCCATAGACATTCTATGGGCAGAACACTGGCAAGGAGTCAAGTTGCTGTTCTTTTTGACTGGATGTCTATAGAAGAGATACTTTAGTGTGCTGAATAAACTGCTTTTGTGAGGAAACAGCTCATCACTTTATGAATTGACTGCCGGTCCGCCAAAAGGTTAGTTCAATCATTTTAGAATTAACTATGTGTGATGTTTACTACGATACAATTGCTGTTTTATAAGGGAAGTAACAGACGATTTTGGGACAAGTTGGTGTCAGTTTATTACACTCCCCATTAATTTGAATGTTATCTGCAAACGGTGACTTACTGCCATAACCTGCTAGTTGACTATTACTCTCTCTTCTATGGTAAAATAGCAGAGGTTGTTATCTCTGTGTAGAAGATCTCTGCCTCATCATCAGTGTCACGCTCTTCTTATGAGGACAATTTTAATTCTTTCTCACTGTCCAGAATCATCTTGAGAGCTTCCTCATGTGAGCGATGGAAAATCAATTAATCTGATGAAACTTGATACCATTTTTATAGAAATGATGGCGGCTTTTACAATATTTGCCTAACCAAGATGCCAGCCTCAGTGTGGAGCTCTCCAATTCTTTTGTTGTTTTTGTTTGTTTGTCCTGGGTTTAGTCATTTTTTTCCAATCAGTTTTACCAGGGACAAACTGCTGAACATTCAGCAGCACATACCAGACAATCTTTTCCCAGTTTTGCTGGACGTTTTAGTTGGAGGTGTAGATGTGTTGTTCAAGCATGCTATGAGATGCAGATGAGGGAAGCGAGCCAGCACATTGGTCAAGCTCTGTCAGCGTGGCTTTCGAATAGCACTGCCGAGTATTCATCTAGCGAATCTTCGCTCTCTCCCTAACAAAAAGGACGAACTACATCTTCTCACCCATACAAACAAGGACTTTTCAAACTCTGCTTGTGCTTCACAGAAATCTGGCTGAGTGAAGCCATTCCGGACAGTGCGTTACATTTGCCGGATTCCAGCTGTTCAGAGCGGATCGCATTGCTGAGTAAATGATGAAAACCAGAGGCTGTGGAACATGCTATTACATGATAGTTGGTGTACAGATGTAACAATGTTAAAAAAGATGTGCTGTCCTAATTTGGAAGAACTCGTCAACTGCAAGTCTTTCTACTCACTGCAGGAGTTTTCCTAGTTTACTCTGGTGAGTGTTTATTTTCCTCCACAAGCGTGTGCGAACGCAGCGCTGCAACAGCTGGCTGATCAGATCACAGAGACAGAACAACAATACCCGGACTCACTTATTATTATTCTCGGTGATTTTAACAAAGCCAACCTCACCCGTGAACTACCAAAATAAAGACAGCACATAACGCCCCACCAGAGACAGGAATATATTGGATATCTGCTATACAACATTAAAGGATGGATATCACTCTGTTCCTACAGGAGCTTTGGGACTGTCTGATCACTGTCTGGTTCATCATCTTCCGACCTACAGGCAGATACTAAAATCAGCTAAACCTGTAGTAAGAAATGTAAAAAATGGACAAATGAAGCAGAGGTGGAACTACAAGCCTGCTTTGACTGCACTGATTGGAGTGTTGAAGCTGTAGACACCAATCTGAATGAGCTCAGAGATACTGCGACATCATACATCAGTTTCTGTGAGGATATGTGCATTTATCCTAGGACTTATTTAACATTCAACAATGAAAAAATATGGTTTACATCAAAACTCAGGCAGCTTCGTCAGGCCAAAGAGGATGCTTACAGAAGTGAGGATAACAAATTTTACAATCAGGCCAAAAACACTGACAAAATAGATTAGAGTGGCTAAAAAGAATGACCCTGCATCAATGTGGAGAGGCCTGAAAGATTACATTACATTACATTAGACACCATCCCCCAAAACTGTAGGGAATCATCAACTGTCTGATGACCTGAATGTGTTTTACTGTAGATTTGAAAAACCCAGTCTCACAGCCCACACCCTCTCAGACCTTCAGATCACACAAACATTAACACCTCCTGCAGCCATCCTTCTCCTCCTGCTACTCAACCTGCACTTAAGATCTGTGAAGACATGGAAAGCACAGGGCCAAGATGGTGATTCACCCACTTGTCTAAAATCCTATGTTGCCCAGCTGGCCCAAATCTTCACACAGATCACTGGTCCGCCAATGGTCCACCAACACTGGACTTAATGACTATAGACCCGTCTCTCTGATATCTATGGTCATGAAATCATTTGAGAGACTGGTGTTGGCCCACCTGAAGGACATCACTGGACCCTTTCTGGATCCCCTTCAATTTGCTTATCGAGCAAACAGGTATGTGGTATGTGGATTATCCAGTCAACATTGTATTGCATAATATCCTGTAACATCTGGACAGACCAGGGACATATCCAAGGATCCTTTTTGTGGACTTCATTTTCAACACCATTCTTCCATCTATACTCTGGACTAAATTAAACCAACTCTCTGTTACCACCTCTATCTGTCAGTGAATCACCAGCTTTCTGACAGATAGGCAGCAGTTAGTGAGACCGGGGAAAATCACTTTCAGCACCTGTACGATCAGCACTGGTTGAACAGCTGGCTGTCTGGTGCAGTCAAAACAACCCGGAGCTGAACACACTCAAAACAGTAGAGATGATAGTGGACTTTAGGAGGAACACCCCAACATTGATCCCGCTCACCAATCTTAACAGCAATGTTGCAGCAGTGGAGTCATTCAGGTTCCTGGGCTCTACCATCTCACAGGACCTAAAGTGGGAGACCTACATTGTGAAAAAGGCACAGCAGAGGTTGTACTTCCTTTGCCAGTTGAGGAAGTTCAACCTACCACAAGTGCTGCTGATACGGTCCTACTCAGCAGTCATTGAGTTTTTCCTCTGCACTTAAATAACTGTATGGTTTGGTTGAGCTACGAAATTGGACATCAGAAGACTACAAAGGACAGTTCGGACTGCTGAGCAGATTATTGGTTCCCACCTGCCCTCACTTCAACAACTGTACACTTCCAGAATGAGGAAAAGGGCTGGAAAAATCACTCTGGACCCCACTCACCAAGCCCACTACCTCTTTGAACTGATGCCTTCCCTCAGGCTATCCATCTCATGAACAGTTAAAACTGCCCCATTGAGCAGTAATTATGTGCAATACACAGCCTAGTCTATTTATATTTATCTAACATATCCTACCTCTTCTGCCATTACATTCCCTTGCAAATATCTGTATATTGAATCTGTACATAAGTATATATATTTTTTGTCTTATTGTTCTATACACTTATACACTATTCGCTTTTTATTTTTATTAGATTTTTTTATGATCTCAGTCTTGTTGTGTTGTTTGTCCACTGAGAGCTTCTGTCACCAAGACAGTTTCCTTGTATGTGTAAGCATACTCTGCAATAAAGCTGATTCTGATTTGTAAGGTTCATCCCAGGTTATCACCGTATGAATAGCACGCTTAGATAATGGGTATGCCTAGAATAGCGCTAATGAGATAAGACAGAGAAACTGTACCTCTCGTAAATTCATACGGATTACATAATCAGAGAATATTTGTTGTGGGTTTGAATTGGTTAATTTAAAAGTAAACATTTCAAGGTTTCTATAGACACATTTATCTTGTCTGTGCAACAATTATACGCTGAGTTTCAG
Source organism: Xyrauchen texanus (assembly GCF_025860055.1). Classification (NCBI taxonomy): domain Eukaryota; kingdom Metazoa; phylum Chordata; class Actinopteri; order Cypriniformes; family Catostomidae; genus Xyrauchen; species Xyrauchen texanus. The sequence goes on along the minus strand of NC_068278.1, from coordinate 8,660,944 downwards.
TTAGTTTTTGTGACGTTGTAGTTTTTGTATTTGTGATTAGTGTATTCTAGCTAGGTGTGCATAGGCCACAGGCCAAATGGTATACTGGTAATGAACTAAATTTCTATGTATACCTCAACCTGCTTGGCTGAATATTTTAAATGCTAGTGACCTAATGTGAACCTGAGCTAGGAACTCCTGGAGATTATTTAACTAGTTACTTAAACTAGCTATTTATCAGTAGATAGATATAATGAAGAGGGTTCAAGACCAAGCAAAACAAAAACCATGCCCCTTAACTTACGTTACTTCAGCAGGATTAGAAACTAGGATTTAGAATCTGCAACCCAGTGCTTATCCAACTGAGCTATACAAAATGTACAAGTTTATTACTTAATAAGTTATATGCATTTCACAATACTTGTTTGCTACTGGCCTAGGGAGAAAAAAAAGGACGAAGTGTAGAGCATTCAATTATTTAAAGGAATGCTAATGTTTCACACCGGTATGTAATTACACTGATCATTTCATCTCAGTTCATCCTGCCGTGAGGCGGAAGGAATTCTCAAGAGTATTGTGACTAGCATAGTCCCGACAGAGTAATAGAACGAGGCATTTTTGCAGCTTGGTTTCAATAAATCCTTTTATTGCATTGGGGATTACGTTTTGAGTTTTTAAATTTACAGTATGTTTTATAGTAGAATGACCTTATGTGTCAAAATATCAAAGAAAATCTGATTCCTCATAACATGACCCCTAATATGCAAACGTGTCAAAGAGGGGCCTTATTTTTATGATATGTTATAATTTTTGGCAGTACTTTGTGGTCTAAATCATCACAGAATCAAGCTTCAACACAGCGCAATGTAACTTTTTGTCCGGGGCAGAGAGAGCGCTCAACACTCTGGAGAAGTGCACACATACCAGACGTGTAACAACGCACAGACCGCACTGAGAACTGCACACATACCAGACGAGTTGTTCTTTTCTGGTTTAGGGACATCCAAATTTACATCATTAACATATTCTTCTGTAAATGAATTAATAGCATGTAAATAATAATATTTAAGCAGTAATGTATGAGAAGCCATGCAAATGTATATTGTGAACAAATTCACGGCTTAAGGGCATTGTTAAGCATGTATCCTGAGATTAATTACACAGGGCAAATAGAGTTTTGTGAATAAAAGTGCAATCTATAATCATAATACATACATAGATAAGAGGAGTGTTTGCCCAGAAAATAAATTACATAATTGAAATCCTCAAGATTCATCAACACTAGTTTAAGGTGTTTGAGCCAGAATGGGGTACACTGTATACTGTATATGCTATAGGATATTTACATACCAGCCTAGGTACAAAGACTCAAAATACTGTATAAAAAAAGTTCATCCAAAAATGTTCTGTAAATGTATAAGAAAAAAAAGTTGGTGGTCTGAATTACAACATCCAGATAAAAAAAAGAAAAAAAAAGAAAAACCAGATTGAACCAGCATTCGGCCCTGGTTAGACTTTCCGATTGGCTGGTTTTAGGCAGTTTTCAGCTTGTCAGGTTGGGAGATCAGCTTAAACCACGTAAGACCAAACTTTAAGCCCGAGTTTATGCATTTTAGAATGTTAAGTATCTGAGTCGTCTCCATTAAACATGTAAACACACAGCAAAAACTCAAAGAGAACTGTCTCAGAAAAGAAAAGAAAAAACACATTGTCAGCACCCACGCTACATGAGGTCACACACAAACGACAACCCTACAACTGCTCACCCTTTAAATGTGCACACGCAGCAAAGTCAGACTAGTGATACATTTCCAAGCTTGATAGATCATTCCAAATGTGCTCTCAAAAACTATTTTTGTGCTATCCTCTCCATCACATATGCCTACACACCCATGGACTCTTGAAACAATAAATTGATGAGCACATCTAACAAGTTAATTTCCAGATGGTGTCAGAAGATGACCAGAGCGAGCTGATCAATGAGCAGAGACTACAGGCCAGGGGCAGAAAATTAAGCCCAGATCCCCAAAAATCAATCAGCAATTTAAAAGCTGTCGGAAGATCATGGACGATGTGTTAAAAGTAGGGCTGTCAATCGATTACAATTTTTAATCGAATGAATTACATGGTGTCCCGATTAATTAATCGTGATTAATCGCATATACAAATATTTGCTGAGAAAGCCCATCATATAACAATAATTTAATATATAATGATTATACATATTAATCATATTAGTTTATTCATATTAGTTATCTTTAAATATTTAAAAATTATATATATATATATATATATGTACATATACAGCGTCTCGGGTGCACTGTGTCATAAACATAATATGTTTAGGTCACTGTGTCAAGTTAAATATAGTTTAATACTCAATCTATAAACACATATTGAGATACCTTAGTTCGGATTTGCACTCCATCAAGTGTTTTGAACGCAAGAACGTAACGCATGTTTGTGTTGTTCTGCCTACTGAAGTGTTTTCTTCACTGTATAAACTGCGTGTTGCTCATAGAGCTGAAATTTCACTTACTGCCCTCTGGAGTAAACAGGTGGTACTACAAGCTTGCATTTCTCAGGAATCTTCCTTATTATGGTCTGGGGGCATGTGATTAATTGCGTAAATATTTTTTACGTGTTATTTTATGTAAAATTAAATCGACAGCCCTAGTTAAAAGTGGAAGGCAGAAAATTTAGAAAAGAATGCAATGACTTCCTTTCAATGAAACAAACATCCCTACTAGGTAAGAACGGGGTCAATCCATCATACTTCACTCTTACGACAAAGGTGGAGGCTACCAGTGGCTTTACAGCTACAAAATATATGGGAGAATTCACTTTGCACCTTGTCCAGCCAAAGACTCAATTGGTTTAATCAATGTCTTATGAAGCAATCCAGTAGGTTTTGGGTGAGAACAGACCAAAATATAACTCCTTTTTCACTGTACTTCATTTCTAAATGAAGTGTTGGATAGGAAGCCATATACAATTTGCTGACTGTTTTGTAACAATTTGAAACACGTTTTGCTCAATAGTAGGTCTAAAAGTTTAACCTTTTCGTACAGGCCAAGTTGTGCAATATTTTACAATTTCGCCATCTCGTATAAATTATAATGAGTCTTCATGATGAGTCTATGATCGCCATTTTGGAACAGGGCATCCACTGGTCTGCTTCTACTTTTGTTGTATGTTTAAAGGAATAGTTCACCAAAAAATTTAAATTATCTCATTATTCACTTACCCTGATGCCATCCAAGATGTGTATGACTGTCTTTCTTCAGCAGAACACAAATTAAGATTTTTAGAAGACGATAGAGCTCTGTCAGGTCCTTGTAATGGAAGTACACGGGGGCCAGCACTTTGACGGTCAAAAAGTCATATATAGGCAGCAATAAAGTAAACCACACAAATCTAGTCACTCAATGAATGTCTTCTGATAATGACATAATTTTCTTTTTTTTGGGTGAACTATTCCTTTAAGAGCAACATGTAAATTCTGCACAGTCCTCTCTGAATTTTGTAATGCACTCCATTGTGAGTATATGTATTGAATGATGTTAATGAATTCCTGCTAAGGTGAGAAAGCTCAGCATTGAAGTAATGATGGCAGAGGAATGGTTGATGTGGTGTTAAGGTCAATGTCCAAGATACCACATTGACACTATTGAACCAGCAAGTCATCCGCTAATAAAATGACTGACAGGCACCGGACATGTGATCGAAGATATGGATCCGACACTGGAGGGGTGGGGTGGGGGGGACTGCAAGCAGAAGGATGGCTATAAAAACAGAACTAGTCTAGAGATTATGGCTTATTATACTTGTTAGAAAACAGCATATGTATTTAAATGGCCACATCAGCAGCTTTCTCATGGAGAAACCTAGGTGTTTCTCTTAATCCCTTAAATGGCATAAGAAAAACGGGGTTCACGTTTACTTTACGTTACATATATATATATATATATATATATATATATATATATATATATATTATTATCATTATTATACAAAGTAAGGTGCATGTAAGTTAAAAGTACATATGTGAAGAAGTTGTTTCTGTGACAGCTCAAGTGCGCTCTCCGTGATGCTTGGTAAATGGTCTGCACTTATATAGCGCCTTTTTAACCTTAACAGTATTCAAAACGCTTTTCACTGTGACTCATTCACCCATACACACACATTCATACACCAATGGCGGCAGAGCCGCCATTCAAGGTGCTAGCCTGCCATTGGGAGCAACTTGGGGTTCAATGTCTTGCCCAAGGACACTTTGGCATGTGGAGTCGTGTGGGCCGGGATTCGAAAAACAACCCTGCGATTAGTGGCCGACCCGCTCTACCAACTGAGCCACAAATATCACTCACTTGTTTCACTCCTTGCTGATATAGTCCACTTTCTGCCATCCATTATATAATAAGTGAGTGGTTTTGGACACCGCTTAGTTTTACGGGAAAAATATATTATTTGCAAAGCATTAACCATAAAAATCTTTATTCAATCTTGGCAAAAGTATGTGACATTTTGAATCACATATTTTTAACCCCAAAGAATATAAGAGCTGTGGTACATTGTTAATGTTCCTCTCTTCCTGATCATCTCCCATCAGCCTTTGCCTGTCTGTCTAATGTAAAGTCAAATTCAAAAAGTACAAATCAGTCTTTGGAGCAATGTATGTTCACTGTAAAATGTTGCCAGGATTTAACAGTATATATTTTAGGATAAAAAGCATACTGTATACGTAAGGAATAATTGACGACGGGCCGTTGAATTATTAGAAAAATAATGCACACCCGGGGTGGTAATGCGGTCACGACGCGAAGCGGAGTGGTCGTTATACCGGGTGTGCATTATTTTCTAATAATTCAACGACCCGGAGTCAATTATTCCGCTTATACTACAGTTACCACACCTCGAAACATTGTTCAGATGATGTGATTCTACATTTTTTTGTCATTAAAACGCTCTTGTATGTAGGACTAATTTCTTACGCATCTAATCCCATGCCTCCGTTGCTAATTCCAAAACGTCATTTTAGAGTTAGTAACGGAGGTTTGAGCCACTGACAGCAGACTAATGCAGTTATTAGTGTAGTTATTAGAGAGACAGAGGTTGCAATAATGAGACAGAAAATCATGTGCATCATATTATTTAATTTATTTATTAATTCATACGTTATAATTCATTCGTTAATTCGAACGAATTTATTTATTAAAATTAAACTGCACGTTTCCATTGATGGTGAAGTCAGACATCGAAAATGGCAGATCAAGCGCATTGGGCTGCATGTTAGAAGAGGTTTTTTTTCCCTGGTGATCCTTGGCTTGATTTTCGTTTGTACTTTTGTTTCCTGAGAGGATCAAGCTCCATGTCTTTCTTTCTTTAGCGGAAGGTGCCCAGTAGCTTCTCAGGCTTGTTTCACACTTGTGCCCTGTGACAGACATGATCTGTCTGCTCTCCAGCCCTGCCTCTGACAGTATTTGAACTGCAGTGCTTCTTAATGAATGGTTGGTGTATCTTTTGGATAAGCCGACTGCCCCACTGATACGCGGAAGCATGTTTCCAAGATAGTTTACACCCATCGGTTCGTGGGAATACCAGCAATCTCTCCCATCAAGCTCCTCCTGTGGGACTTTCAGTGGATGAAGGTAGAAGGATGTGGCATTAGGTGGGCATTTGGCGATGTACTGAAACTAAGCTTTTTTTTGCACAGGCCTATCTAAAGGGTTAATGGTGCCACGTGGTTATCAACAGTAAAAATTACAAATTTTACCTCTTCCCAACAGGGAAAACCACAAACAATCAAAAATGCATGATTATATGGTGTCATGGCTTTGCAGTCAAAAAATGTGGTTATAATGGAAGTCAATGGGGCAAAAACAGCCACGAACAGTAAATGAGGGAGAAAAAGTTAAAATCTGATGCTGCACAAAAACTAACAATGCATCGAAACCAATGTTGTTTCTAATCTTTGACATGTCCAAGACTGTGATAAAAGGTAAAAAAAATCCAGTCCACAATCACATTTTATATTGAAAATACGTCATTTTGTGTGTTTTTTCCCCCAAATCAGTGACATCATTTATGAATTTGCCAATTAAAGAGTTAAAATCCTGATTTTTTTTTTTTTTTTAAAAAACATTTAGTAGTTTTGAACAGGACTGAGGTTGATTAATAGATTTATGCAAAAAAAACGTGAAAAAAATATTTATCTGATAAATTTTTACAGCAGTTTAAAGTAGTGGCTGTTTTCAGCCACGAACATAACGAAAGGGTAGTGAATTTGCCCACAGTGTACTGTTGAGTTTTTGAAAATTTTCAAAGCATTTTCTTAAAATATGTGTGAAAATAAGATTTGTCACCAAAAATCATTCCATTTGCTGAAACATGGAGAAAGTTATGGCCAAATTACGACTCAACAGCACCCCCTAGTGGCTGAAAACATCCCGAACAGCACACAAGGGTTAACCTGTCTCTCGGATGTGCCTGACACTCTGAATCGAAATGAGCCGATAACCAGGAGTAATTTGATCCTAGAGCTGGTGATATCTGCTTTTACCAACTCTTCTTTGCAATGAACTGCTCCAAACAACTCTCGAGTCAACAGTACAATGAGTTGCTCGTAACTTACAGTTCTCGAGGCAACAGTACATTGAACTGAGAATCGCCTCTTTCAGAGGTGTCAGACCTACTGAGAACCGATGAGCTGCTGACATTGAGCATGTGTGTGATTAAGGAGCAAAATGTATGTTTCAGGTGTGTTTTGCTGAACAACAGAGAGTGTAACAAATAAAAGATGCTGGAAATATGTTTATGACTTGATTGTATTACTGTTTTATCAATGTATGAAGATGATCCAGTCTACAGCTCTTGAGTCAACAGTACATTGAGTCGATCACAGCAGTTTGCGAGTCGCCAGTACACTGAACTGAGAATTGCCTCTTTTGGACATAATACTGAGAACTCCTGATCAGTGAGCAGCTGATGAGCATGCGTGAAATGAGGACTTGAATTGAAACGTTTCATTTGAGAGATGTAAACAAATTTTGGCTTTATTTATGGCCCTTACATATGGCTTTAGTGAATGTGTTTGTGCGTATATTCTACAACACAGGCGTATTAGGATTATATATAGTGATGTCATTACGTGATGATGTAAATTAACTGGTGAATCTTTTTTTGAACCTGTTCATTGAAATGAACCATCCAAAAAACTGGTTCATGGAAAAGAATCGGACTTTCCATCACTAATGTACATGAAAATGCTCACTATTGGGCCATTACTGTCGTACATGTTGTTATAACGGGATATCAATGATGTATAAGGCATTTATAAATTACTTATAAATGATTATTGAACCTCTTTATAAACCCTTAACAAAGGGAACATTAATGTAGTGTTAACATGTTTTTTTAGATGATTTGTGAAGACAGACTCAATTGGAGCAGTTTTAGCTTGTGTAAAAGTAAATTTTATTTAAAATAAAACAATAAATGCATAAAAAGAAACATGTTAATGCAGAGCATGACACAAACAGGTATGGTCCTTATCATTCTGGGGAAGTTGAAGGTAGGACTGTAAAGAGGGACAATCAGCCAAAAGGTGTGTACTTGGACATTGAGGACACCTAGTGCATGCACAGAGAAGACCGCTCTCAATGACGGAGTGACGTGATGCTATATTTCTGACTGCAGTGATGAGACACATTTCACAATGCAAGGAATGTTCCATTGTGTCACCTTTCCTCTTGGCCAACAACTCCTTCCATGACTCGGAATCTGGTTAGGCAATAGTAGGTCCAGGGCAACAGTGATGTGTGCTAGGCAAATCCTCAATCCCAATATTTTTGTCTTTGTTATTATTTCGATTAGGTCCCTGTATATGTGTGCATTGCTAAGCCTTTCCTCTCGCATTATCTGGTTTATTCCTGCACAACTGTGACTGCCCTCTTTACCTTTGTTGTGTATTTGTACATTACGTGTTTAAGATCAATACAACTGGCTTCTTCTGAAAATCACACATCACAAAATGTTTACCACCAGCCTGATCTAATTATTATATGAAAAAAAGTAGCTTTTCATATGTAACACTTAAACATACACATTTGTATGGTACAATATGGACATTTTAACAACGAATTTTAAATGTTATGCTTTTTTGCATATGTTTGAGAATTAGAAACCATAATGTTCAGAAACCCATTATAAATACACTGACAGAGCACTTTATTAGGAACACCTGTGCACCTACGAATCGTGGGATTATTGTTGGTGCCAGACGGGCAGGTTTGAGTATTTTTGTAACTGCTGATCTCCTGGGATTTTCACACACAACAGTCTCTGGAGTTTACTCATAATGGTGCCAAAAAAAAACATCCAGTGACCGTCAGTTCTGCGGACGGACATGTCTTGTTGATGAGAGAGGTCAACAAAGAATGGCAAGACTGGTTCGAGCTGACAGAAAGGCTATGGTAACTCAGATAACCACTCTGTACAATTGTAGTGAGCAGAATAGCATCTCTGAATGCTGAACAACATGCCGAACCTTGATGCGGGAAGACAATGTCTTGCATGTTATTATGGCCATAGTGTTAATAAAGTGCTCAGTGAGTGTATATTTGTTCAAATGTATTAATATATATATATATATATATATATATATATATATATATATATATATATATATATATCATTTATAGATAACTTAACATCAACCCCTAAACATAACCATGTTTTAACTAATATATAAAAAAATGGAACACGCAGATTAATGTAAAGTGTAAAGTATCCTGTATCCCTCATGTTCATGTTTCTTGTTCTTATTGGTTTATTGTCTTGTTTACTTGTTATCAGTCTTGTGGTGTCATTGGCTCATGTTTTAGTAATCTTATTAACTTTGTCAACATTAGTTGTCTATGTCATGTGGTTACCCATGTCCATGTATTTAAGTCTTTTGTCAAGTATTTCTTTTGTAACATACAATAGATCTTGTTCTAAGTCATGTTATTTGTCTCCTTTGTCGTTAATGGTTTCATATCATAGTTTAGTCAAGTTTATTCTAGTCTTTTGTTTTATTCTTGCCTTTGTTCTGATTCACTTTTTAATTGTAAGTAAACTGCACTTGGGTTCTAACATCATCATCGTCCTCGTCTGTTCCTGTCTTCAGCCTGTCCTGCCTGCTCTGTAATATTACAGAATTTACTATAACTACATTTTTGCAAACTCCATTTTACATGCCATGTTTCACCACAGCTTTTTGGTGAAACTAACACTAGAGGTGCTACAACAACTGTGTATTTTCTTTTCACTTTCACACAAATCATGACTACAGTGGCTGATTAGGACTTTATTGACATTCCTTCACACTATTACTCACACACTGCTATGTTATGATATCAAAACACTTTTACTATGAGGCAAAATTTGAATAAAATGATACATTTTGAGCTACTGACACAGTTCTACTCGGCCGTCATTGAGTCTGTCCCAGGGCTGGACTGGGAAGAGAAATCGGCCTGAGATTTTACATGGCAACTGGCCCATTGAGCCAAAAGTTGTTGAGCAGGGGGTGGGAGGGTCTTGCTGTCCTTTTCTGCGTATCGCGGCACCTTTTGTGGTCCGTTCTGCATAAAGCGGCGGCTCATTTTTGCTTAGCGTGGCCCATTCGGAACGTTTTGCGGCCAACCCACCGGCCCGCTTTGTTCATCCGATGGCCACTCCGCCCCTGATCGTCCCGAAAGTGCATTGGCCCACTGGGAAAATGCACAGTATGCCAGATTACCAGTCCAGTCCTGGTCTGTCCTGTGTACATCTACAACTGTCTGGTTTGGTTCAGCCAAACTACAATGTTCAGAAACTACAACGGACAGTCAGGACTGCTAAGAGGATTATTGGTGCCCCCCTGCCCACCCTCCAAGACTTGTAAGTGTCCAGAGTGAGGAAACATGCAGGTAGAATCACTCTGAACCACACACACCCTGGCCCACTCCCTCTGGTTTGTGCTACAGAGCACTAAGCACCAGAACAATTTTTCAAGAACAATTTTTACCCTCAGGCCATTTACCACATGAACAATTACACTGCCTTCAGGACTCCCTATAGTGCAATAATGAAAATAAATATCTTATCTACATATGCCGTTCTATATTATGTTTCCTATTTTTATTTTTTTTTTATTTTTATGTCTATTTATACATTTACCTTGTTTTAGATTCTGTGTCTCACTGTTTCTCCAATCACCAAAAACAATATATTTGTTTACGTGAGCAAACTTGGCAATAAAGCTCATTCTGATTCAGATTTTAATGCTTGTACTACAAACCCACCTACATTTACACACTAATTCCAATGTGATAAGCTTCTATGGTAGCTCTCCTGATAGGGGGTTGGACCTTGGACTTAGAAGTGATATGAAATTAAGTGGTTGCTTCAGAAAATGAAACTTTTCATGACGCATTTGCTTTTTTCACACTATCAGTTATATTTAGGTACTGGTTTTGGATAAGGATGTCTGTTTTGTGTACCTCTCATTTAATTTTAGATCACTATTGGTTTGGTTAAGGTTAAAGTTTTAGGTTAAGGAGGTACATTTTACTCATTAAAACTGAGTAAATTGATTACGACACAATTTCCCTCGCTTATGGCGCCCCCTCTGGACATTTCACTGTGAAACTGCAGCGAAACATGTAATTGTAAATTTGTTTGGCAAAAATGTTGCCACAGAAACAGTCAATGTTCATAAAACCAGGTTGAACATTTAATTGATCTCACTGATTATAGTAAATACAATAAAGTCGACCAAATAATTCTATAAATTCAATATTTGTCGATTCAATACATTTTCATAAACATTTGTATGTAAAGGCAAGTGAACTCAAATAGGTTTTTATACCGCACATTACGTAAGAATGCATAAGAATGCTCATGGGATCACGTTGGTGACTACCAATTCTCAGAGTCAGAGAGAGATGAGAGAAATTGTAAAAAGCTGCTAACATGGAGTTTAATGTTCGCTGTTCAGTTGTCATGTCTCATGTAACCAGACTTTTGACTATCTGCATAGATTTTTAGACAGGAAAGGTGTGTCTGACCGAAATTAAAAGTGACCAATCATAATTTTATTTTTTGTGTTGGTTAGGGGGCGGGTCTATCTGAAATAGTTGATTTCATGCACAATATTAGACTGCTGTGGAATAAATCAAATGCTAAACCTTCCCCTAAAATTTGATTAGTTGATCAGAATGTTGTTTTAGGATTAATAATGATGTTGAACCATGCATGAACATAACCTACTTGGTTAAATCGCATTAATCCCTTTAGCTCACAGTCTCTTCAACCCTAAGTTAAATGTCTGATTAGAAGGCGTTCATGCTGGCGCAGGCACTGTATATTCCTCTATAAGTATTTAGCCCACCCTAAGTGCTTATATCTGCAAGTATATCTGGTTTCCATGGTTACCATATTTTTAAGGGTCTAAGAGTGCATTTGTGTGGGTTTACTTAAGAACACAAATTATTATATGATGAAGAATTCACACATACAGTTTTGGATGAGGATAAGATATAATTGAATAATTTGTATTTTTTTTGGCAAATCATTGGAATATTTTGTGGTAATCATTCATTTCTTTTTAACTAGGTAATAACTGTTGACTGAAAATCATGCACTATCTATGTTTTAAGAAAATTAACCAATTTACACTTTAGATCAAGTAATTGATCACAAGTGAAAATGCTTCCATTGTTAATTTATATAATTGATTTATTTTTATGACAAATTATATTATCAGGATAACAACTTTAGTTAAAATTTGAAATGAAGAATTAAAATGAATTTTAGATTTTCTCAGTATTTGATATATCCCCCTTTTTCTTTATTGACAGCATATATTCGAGCTGGTATGGACTTCACAAGTTTGTGAAGAAAAAACAAAATCTATGTCACTTTGCTTATTTGATGAGTGACCTAGAAATATACTAAATATGTATTATTCATGGTACTTCATGACATTTCTTTGATTGACATTTTCATTTCTGTTTTGTTATAAGGTTTAAGATTTGGAAGCCCAGAATTTCAGTGTGGTCACAGATTTTTGGATACCAATGTTAAATCTATTTCTATCATATTGTTCTTAGGAAGCTTTCTACCAGTCCAAAATTCTCTCTCTATATATATATATACATATATATATATTTATATATATATAAACAATTATAATAATCAGCAATGTAAGGTTACAAAATGCATGCCAAATATCACTGGACACCTGTTGCCTCCCTACTGTGACTCCTGAATGTGGGCTCTAGTGTCAAGTTTCTACATACTTACCTTTGAGCCCAACAACTGTAGCTTCCCACAACACACGCACACATTCTGTATCAGTTGCTATACAGTGATCATCGTCTGGGCAGAACATTCAACTGGTTTGGAGAACTGGTCAGGTTTTGTTGGGTAGATACAGGTCTACTTTATTTAGTTTCAGCTTATGGTCTACAGTACAGTATAATGAATACTATTCAGTAGGACACATCATGGAAAACTGTACTTCCTACACACAAGAAGAAGATACTACAGTATTTCAGTTTGTTCTATTCAACTATAAGAGGAAGATATGATGGAAGCCCGCTAAAAATGTACGTATTAACATTATCACGTGAATTACCAAAGTGATGGATATGATCTATTTAAGCTCTGTTGCACATTTTGAGGTTGCATGCAATTTTTAAAAATTTAAAAGCTCACCTTACACACATACAGTGGTATCATTTTACAAAACAATAAATAAACAAATGTATAAATAATATTGAATGTGTTAACAACCTTATGATGATTAATTGCATTAATTTAAATATAGACACAGATCAGCCACAACATTAAAGCCACCTGCCTAATATCATGTAAAATACTCAAAACAAACTCCAACAAATAGGAGGCATAAGCACAAAGAACATCCTGAATTATCCACAACACTGTCCCAAAGGACTGCTACACAAAACAAATTCCAGCCGCTAGGCGGAACCTGCACAAAAAGAGACAAAAAAGGCACTCAGCTGCCTCGGACAATCAAGTGGATGTTCAGTGAGTTGTTTCACTTGGCTGCAACGTGAGAACCACAAAATAACTTACTCAGTCCATTGACATTATGAAGGACATTGTTTGCTGGTGTAACGAACCCTGCCCCTTCGGTTCACCCCGAGCCCGCTAACATGCATGCTCGTTCGGAGCCCGCAAGCTTTCACGCTCGTTCTCATGCCTCGAGATCTCCGGCTCGCACGCAATCTCTCCCCCCGGGCTCATATACCCGCTCCCAATCGCCAGAGTATTGAATACACCTGCACTCGCCTCAATCACCCCTTCATTCGCTTCACCTGCACCGCTCGTTTGTTCCCCTATTTATATCACAGCACATTCGTTTCACACCCGTTGGTTATCGTATAGTTTACCCCTGCACTTTGCCAGCGACTAGTGATCCCCTAGTTTCCCCAGCCTTCTCTACTAGTTAGACTACCTCCTCTTGATATTTGATTACCCGGCTCTATTCTTAGATTTGCCCTTTGTACCATCCTGATTACCCGGCTCTCGACCCTACGCTTTCCTTGACCATTCTCCCTCTGGACTTTCCTTATTGTACCTTTGCCTGCTCTTAATCCTAATTAAAGCCGTTTTTGATTAACATTGTGACTGTCCCATCTTGTATGTGCGAGTACTGGTTAAAGCTGGGGACATTTACTGTATATACTTTTCGGCCATCCTTAGTATCAATTCTCAATTTGGCCAGGAACATCAGTGCAAAAGCGTTTCTTGCATTCCTTTAATTAATCATGTTTCTCTCTTGTCGAATTTGCAAAGTCTGGGAACAAGAAAATGTTGTAGTTCTTCCAAGAATGCCTTCCTTTACTCCTCACCTCACATAACACGAGATCTTTATTGGATGATCTCAGATATTTGGCCAGAATTGATCAGAGCCTGTCTCCCTCAGCAGAGACCTGTGAGCTTGCTCGATTTCTAGTTTATGGCCGGTTATGTCGAGCAGACTCGGAAAGAGCCCATCCAGGAATTTCACCATGTCCCGACCTTCTTCATCCACAGGAATTCCAACAATTTGGATGTTATTCCACCGGTTACATTTCTCCAAATCTTCCAACTTCTCCCAGGTGTGCTCCAAATCCACCTTGGTCGCTAGCGGATTAACAGCTAATTCCCTCTCCGATGACTCCAGATAATCCATTTCTCAACATCCCCCACTCTTGTAACCACCTCAGTGAATTTTGTCTCCATGGCTTTAATCGATCGAAGTATTGCAGTAAGATCCTCCAAGGATCTTTCTCTGGCCAAAATGACTCCCTATCTCGAGGCCTCTGGAGGGGCATCAGCTTGAGCACATAAATGTATTTTAATGTCTCCAGAGCCTGAGGAATTTGAATTCTTTGAAATATTGTCTTCCTAGAACAGTTATGGATCACGTGTATCGAAACTCACCGGTTTATGACACAAAAAGTACCAAATCTAGCAAAGTGTGCAGACCTCGCTGTTCACATGTTTGAACCTAGCATGGCATCATGTGACTCCGAGAACACATTCTTGCATTCAAACACAGCTGGATTGAGTGCAAATCCGAATGCAGGGATCTCGAGATGTACTTTCAAACTATTTCTAACTTTAAACAGTAACCTAAAACACTTTGTTTATGAGGCAAGGCAACCAAAGTAAGATGCATTAAAAGCACCCTTCTGACTCATGTGAACATTGACACATCCTTAGAAAATCCCTTATAATAAATATATTAGATGGATTGACAAATTTAATTGCACAATGGATTGCTGTGGACTCTAGGCCAATGAATGGCTTACTGTATGTTCGGTAATATGGAAATAAACAATATATTGCCACTTTCTATTGTCACTTTCTGCTTTGCTCAACTGCCACAACAATATAATGCATTAGAATTATCTTAACAAACTAAAACCAGAGAAATGGATAACTCTGCAGTGGTCTCTTAATTTTTTCCAGAGCAGTACTATATATATATATATATATATATATATATATATATATATATATATATATATATACATACAAAAAAACATGTCATTCAATCTCTGTTTGCTTTATGTCCCTACAAAAAGTTTTTGTTTATTCCACTAGATGACAGCAACTATTAGGGAAATTTTGCAACTATTTATTTTCCTCTCTCACCTTTCGTAACAATACACAGAAATGAAATGCAAGTGGCGCTCTAACGCAGCTGATTTGTTTATTATGCTTTTTCTGCTGGATAACAGAAGCAATTATCGGAGCAGACACGAGAGAGTTTTGTCTTTGTTGTCTTACAGATCAGGAGGGATGCGCTGTTGCGGAGCCCTCGCTGTTGCCGTCCGCCAGAGAAGCAGCCATGGCTGTCTGCCTTTGGACGGAGGGGTCGTTGCCGTCTGCCAAGAAGGGAAGGAGCACTTCCGTCCACATGGGTCGGAGGGCTTGCTTGCGTCCACTGAGAGAGGGGCAAGATTTCCACCGCCAGAGTGTGGAGGAGTGGTTGAGGACCGGGAGACAGCGTGTTCGGGGACCGGCGAGCAAGTTTCTCTCTCTCTCTCTCTCTCTCTCTCTTTCTGTTTCTCACGCTCTCCCTTTCCCTCTCTCCACACCTACCCTCAACTCTCCCCCATGTTCCCAGGAGGCGGGGTGGACCACCAACTGAAAGAACGGCTGGGAGGACAGCATCTAAGTAAGTCAGTGTGGTGGCGTCCAGGCCTGAATCGGGCAGGGGAGGAGTGTGATGAGGAGGAGGGCATGGCCGGGCCGTTAGGGTGCTCAGCCGGCGCTGAGTCAGATGATCAGCGGGAGAGCAAGATAAAGGGGGGCCAAAGGTGCCAGTTTGAGAGAGAGAGAGAGTGTGCACGTGTGTGTGTTTTTTATGTTTGTTTTATTTTGAGTTTCATATTAAACTTTACATTGACTGTTGAGCTGGTTCCCACCTCCTCCTTGCCCATCCTTTAACTGTTACAGTCCCCTTTAGGCTTGCACGAAATGCACATTATGTATTGAATGAGGGCTATTTATTATGTCTCTAAAAAGGCTCCTAGTCATTTCTGTTAGAATAAAGTATTTTGCCTCAAAGCCTTAACAACCTCAGTGGCTAAAATTCATACTTACTAGACGCATGCATATGTTGCACAACAGCACATTATTAGCAGTGCTAATCCTAAACCACACTGACTCATAGAGGGTCACACTAGTTGAGAGGCTCATAGGGGATCTGCACAAGCTGTGCCAGGCTAAGCGGCAGACCTGGTAGCTCATCCATCACTATGTCACAGCACAGAGCTGATTGGTCACGCTGCAGAATTATCATTTACCAGTGCATGGCACTGAGTTGGATTAAGAGTAGTGTCGAACCCCAGCTGAGAAAGCAGGGGCACTCTACCTGTCATTGATCTTGCAAAAGTCTCTAATCCATGGTTAGTTTTACGCAGCAGCATGGAAAGATACTAATATTTGCAAATGCTAATATTTGTGAACCATATTTTTTAGTTCACATGAAACATATCCCAGACCACCATTTTTGCCAAGGCAGGGTGGGGGTGTTGGGTGGTGGTAGTTTGAGGTTCCCCTCAACCATTTCACCTTTAAAATATGTGAAAAATTTCCCATATGGGAAGTCTTTATTTGGGACAATGTTGGTAACCCTAGGCGCGCCTGGTTTCAGAAAAAAGCTTTTACACCAAACAAATGAACCAAACTCGAACATCAAAAAGATTTGGGTCTGCATTAAATGTTCTATTGTTTAAGGACCCTAATTTAGAGTATGAGGGTCATATCAGGCTGAAATACCTCCTTATGGTAATAAGTGCATAATTTACATTTTTAACAGTGTAGGCCCCATGTCCTCAGTCGCCTGTTACACACTGCCCTCAGATGATGGAAATGCCAAAGTATAGCTCTTATTTTTCTCTTCCTGACCGCCTCTTTACACTCAGTGTTCTAACTCAGAGCTTTGGTGGCTATGGAATCACACTATTGTACACTTGCGCACACACAAACAAATAGCATAACATCGATCTTTGCTAGGGCAGCGGTTTCTCGCTGATACCCCTCCTAAAAGATCGGTCACAGTGTAGTGATTCTCTCATTCTATTTGCCGCCGCCACCCCCCCCCCCATTTCTGAGAAAAACACACCCGTACTCACACATCAGGACGCAATCTCTCTTGCCACAGTGCTTTAAGATTTAATCGACTTAACACATGCTTTCCCCCCAGTGTTACTGTAAGTCACTGACAGTGTCATTTTTTCTACCTTGTAAGCACATGGTTGCAACAATAACATTAAAGAATGTGTATGTGCTTATTGTAAGATTGTGAACTATAAGTAATTTTGGAAAATAGAAATTGTTTTAAAATCCACGAGTTCCATGATTTTCTAGCTACATGTACTAAATCATCATACACATACAGTGGCCTAAGTATTTAGACACAGGCCACACTTAAAAATGGATGAATAAAACCCAATGACATCTGAAAACAAAAGCTAGAGCTTTTCTCAGAAATAAATTCACTTTATTTACACACTTTAACAATTACTTTGAATCTATTTTAATAGATTTTAAATTTTGCACTCAGATACATGTCCTAGAAGAGTTAACTATTAACGTGTTCTTTTAATAACCAGAAAATACCCAAATATATTGTTGTGTAAATAAACGTGTATCTAATGTTTATTCAAAATCTATCAAGCTTCTTTTTGTAAGATGTTTTGTTTAATTATAAAAAGAGCTAACAATTGGAATGTCCTGATCTTTTCCATATTAAGAAAATAAGTGGATAGGGAGAGCCGTGGTCATTGTATTGAAAAGAGCAGCTTGGACATTCTGCCAGACAAGAAAGTCAACTTGGTTTAGAATGACATGAGGATTAATAAATTAAGACATTAATGGGGGAAGGGTTATGGAAGGGTTAAGAATGCTCTTACATTTAGCTCTTAAAACTTAAAATTTGCTTTGGTGGTCATTTCAATACATGAAACACCATTTCTATCGGGAAGACACGCAGGCTTGAGTGAGGTTTAAGATACCATTTATTTGATGAATGTAAAACAGAAAAGTAATGTCTATCTTTGGCGTAGGCCCCGTCTGGCGGTCCGAGGGAGTTGTAAACCATCATATCCTGCCGGAGATAGGAGGCAGGGGCGAGGAGCCTACCCCCGTGCGGGACGGGGCTCAACTGGTGGTGGTGAGGTGGTGGAGGTTGCCGTGTTAGCACACTGAAACAGCAATGTGATAGATTGTGAGCAGACTTATAAAGCATTGGCTTACATGAGATTGGCTAGGAGTTACCCAGCTAATGATGTGATGATGTACAGCTGCTAGTCTTCCTGCTAAATCTACGCTGCGCATCCATAAACTGTCAAATAATGGAAAGCATTTAAATTATTCCTCATTGTTTAAAAAAATTGCTAAGAATTTTCAGTTACATCAGCCTCTAATGTAATACTGTATGTATGTAGCGTTTTCCATTTTCCACTGGTGAGTGTGATCAGATCCAGGATCCGTTTCCGTGTTTTGTCTCTTAACCTCCAGTTTGCATTGAAGCTATCAAGCGATCAAAATGGATTATGTGTGGGAGCACAGAAGGTATTTTTCAGAGTTGATAGTGTGAGTCTATTTGTTAACACTTAAAAAATGAGAAGTTGGTCAGAGATGTCAAACAGAGATATTTTGAATGGCTTTATGTTGTCTCTTGGAGTTTCATAAGCACAGAGGCATATCAGAACGTTTACAGCGTGTAGGTACAATTTTGTGGATTTATGTATAATGTACTCTTGTTTTAAAATCTTCCCGCTCTGCATCCAGTTGCTATAACATCCCCTGAACACTTTAAAATATCATGATAACTTTTGGCAACTATAAAACCTGTAAATCCACATCACTATTTAATAACACTTTCACTTCAACACCATAGATATATCTATCTACAAAACGCTTGACCGGAAGAAAATAAACTAAAAATGGCTGCACGCTAGATTCTCTAGCGCATAAGGTGAATAGCCCATTTAGACAAAAAAATCCACCTAACTGACATACTAAGAGACCAATCACAGTCTTTTTTTTGTTATTACAGTATGTGTTTAGGGGCGGAGTTATGGGAGATATATTATAAAAATTAATCATATAATTTCACGCGTGTCTCCACGAGCGATTGCACAGAAAATACAAATGTAAATAGTGTAAAATGTGTAGAGAGTCTAAATACAGCACAGAAAACCTCATTACAGTGAATTTCACAGACAAAACCAAGTAAACAAAGAAGAAAATGCAGCTCTGCTCATGGATATCATCTTTACTTACTGGTACATGCCTCAAACGAAACTCTGAATATCTTTTAAATATTTGAAGTTGGTGTGCTATGTGCACCAGACAAAAGCACGGATTGTGGGCGGTCCATGGGTGTTCCATCTGAGGTTGAGACTACACCAAATCCAACAGGAATCTAAGAATCAAATAAGGGATCGCTACGGCATGTGCATCGTTGCCACACCAATGAGGAATTTGACTTTTAACATTCCTAACTGGCTGCTGGTTGGACTATGAGCCCAGTCTTGTCAGTGGCCATCAAAATCAGTTTGAAATTGCAAAGTGCATATTGACTTGACATTGTAGCAGATTTTGCCTGCCAGTGGTTCCCTTGAATACTGAGTGGAGTGGACACGACTGATTTGGAACTGCAGCCAAACCAATGCTATCTATTGTTATTATTAATTGGTCAAAATCCACTCACTAATGGCTTTCAATACATGTCAACCATTGCATGGCTTTAAATCACATAAATCCTTGACTAAATGAATGGATCAACATGTGCATTGAAGTGAAAGAAAAATATTATCTTAAACAGACTCTTTGCAGATTATCTCCTTGATGATCTTTTTATTTTATTTAGATTTTTACATTATATTGCATATGTTATTTATTATTTTATTTATGTAATGTTTGATGTTTCGCCCACTCGTATCCATTAAGGCCATTTACCTAATTGGATGAATCGACTCCTGGATTTAAGCCAAAGTGCGGCATGCAAGTGTGCCTGCGTGTGTTTCCATTTAGATGTTTCATTATGGCTCTTCTTTTTTTTTTATTAGTTTCCCCTCCTGGATCAAGCAACAGCTTGTTCCCAATATCACATCTGAAGCATACTGCTAACAGATTACTTTATCTGCCAAATCAAGCACACCGCTTTAAACTCCTGTTGAGTGCACCTCTGGTTTTCACATTGCTTGCACCCAGTTCAGCCCAATTTACCCTGCCTAATTACACTCAATTTGAGGTAATGGTGTGATCAAGCACAGGCAATTATCAACCATTCTCTTCCACCTTCCCAGGCTTCTTGTTGAAAGCTAACAGACTCTTAATGGCCATATAGAGATTTGTTGTATGTTGCAAAGGGTTCATTGGAAATATTCTGGCTTTTGAATGAAATTAAGGGTAAATCATTTCTTCCACATTCAAGTGGAAACACATTGTTTAATATTTATTTGAACACAAAAAGAATGTAAAAATGGTACAGTAAATACCTTGGGTAAATGTAAGTTACGTTTATATACTTTTATGTATGTAAAGTTTTATAAACATAATTTTTTTATGAACTATTATATTTAACAACACAATGCATGTACAGTAACATATTGTTAAAATATTACATATTGTCTGACTTTTTTAAGGACCTTCCAGGTGTAAAGGACATATTGTCACCATATAACAAGCAGATATTACACCTTTTCCTACTTACATTACAACTTGTAGACAGTTTTACCACATCCCTTGGTGGAAGTTGTGATCTACTGACAGTGGCGGATTTAGGCATGGGCGACATGTGCGTCTGGGTGGGCGGAAAGGGTTAGGTTAGGTTAAGAGCTCCCTATATCTTTAAGTGAAGTTTGGAGCTCCCACTCCTTTTTGGAGCAATGCCTACAGCTATAACCTTCTCTGTGAATGCGGCTTATCACAAGTACCATCTGGGTTTCTTTTGTACCAAAAAACACGGTTAAGACTGAGAGGTCCTTTCTCCAGCAATTTATCACTGACACAGAATAATTTTTGTGTGTGTTTGAAGTGTGTTCCTCATTGTAATGACTCTGGATGCATCATAAAGATTCCGCCCAATTCCAACCAGTGCTCAGAACTCACACAGAACTCAATACAAAACTCTCTCTCTCTCTCTCTCTCTCCCTCTCTGGCAACCCATCTCTTGGTAAGGTCAACTGCTTGCTGCTCCATCTAACCTTTTTTTTCCTCCCTGTTCTCTGGGTTAAGTAGAAACAAAACTGCCTGGCAGCCAGAGCAAACAGTAACCTTTCCTACATCTCTGCAGCATCTGAAAGATCTGGGTCACAATCCAGAAACATGGAGACTAGAAATGCCCGGGTGGTCTGAGAATGGTCCATGTGAAATCTGGGTGTTGCCTCCTAAACCTTCTGACTCCAATTCACAATTTGTTTAGTCTTCAAATGGTGATCTTTGACCTTGAGTCAAAGTGAAAGACCCCATTTGCACCTGCTATTAAGATGTGTTTCGTGTGATCCGATCACTAGTGGACTGCACTAAATATAAGTGTACTGTAG
Source organism: Xyrauchen texanus (assembly GCF_025860055.1). NCBI lineage: Eukaryota > Metazoa > Chordata > Actinopteri > Cypriniformes > Catostomidae > Xyrauchen > Xyrauchen texanus. Next base: position 8,639,357 of record NC_068278.1, on the reverse strand, counting down.
ATGTTTTGTTCCAAAATGTTTTGACTGAGAGTTAATACTTTTGTGGATAATGAATAGCTTACTTAAAGTGGTCACTACCTGAGAACTAGTCACCCATTAGTACAAATGTTGTCATTATTTACTCACCCTCTTGTCGTTTCCATACACATATGACTGCCATTGTATTAATTCAGTCAACATGGACATTCATTAAATTATTTATATTTGTGTTCCACTGAAGACAGAAGATCATATGGGGTTGGAATGACATGAAGGTGAGTACATAATGAGAACTGGGATAGGAGAAAGCATTTTAACAGAAATTACACAGCTCCAGATTTTATACTTTAGTACCATTTTGCTGCTAGAGGTCCAATTTATATTCTAAGATCAATAATGTAATGAATTCCAGAAAGTACAAGCAGGGTTTAGCCTGCAGTCCGGTAATTCAAGTTAGGACTTGGCTGTAGACGGCTTTTCATTCCAACTTGACAATGACCTCCAACATCCATCAGTACTAACACCGATGTAGTTGAGGTTACACAAAATCTGTTTATAGTTGGTGACTTCTACAATTTTTTTTGTATATGTTTTGGGTGTTTTATACTGTTTTGTGTTCGGGGTCATGTGAAATTCACCATTGCAGATATTCCAACAAAATATTAAAGGCAATTTAGGCATAATTTGATACAAATATGCTTTTTATCTTTAGATGAATTCGGTAACATCAATGTTCCCTTTGTTAAGGGTTTATTAAATAGTTTAATGGCTAATAAGTTATTTACAAATGCATTATAAATCATTGAAATGTATTTATATCAACTTGCATAAAAAGAGTGTCTTTCATGCAATACCTGCAAAATAGTGAGCCATTTAACCTTGTGGTATAAATGTGTAATAACAATTAAAAACCAATGAAAAGGTACCTTAATGTAAAGTGATCACATATTAAGAATTTATTCAGAAAGTTCAGTATGGTTTAATGTTAATCTGGCTTTATCATATCATATATGTTGTATATGAGCATAATGATCTGAAACATGTTTTTGCACAGTAACTAGGACTAGGTAAGTTGGGACACCACTACAAATCCACCATTCATCCACTTAACATGGAAAGTGACAACAGAAGTCAAGACATTACAGTAATGTACAAACACAAAGCGGATTGTAGCAAAATTACATAATACCTCCTTTTAATCACACTACAATAGTCTTCTGCATTGTGACATAAATAATGAATTATGGCATTTTATGTTTTTGATTAATATAATTATAGATACATGATGTTATTAAGCATTCATAACATGTAGTTTAAAATGCTCACTATTTAGCAAGTATTGAAAGGTGTATGACAAGTATATGAAAACTGTCCTTTTATTTATGTTGTTACCGTTGCATATAGCTGATTTATAATGCATTTTAAATGACTTATTAGTCATTAATAAACCACTTTTAAAAACCCTCAAAGTCAGTTTAAATCAAAATTGACCCAATTTATTTGATTTCTGCATGTTAGTTTTTGTGAACGATTCATCAATGCATATTTGCTTTTTTTTATAAAAATCTAAAAATCTTTATTCAAAATGTCATAAATTGCTATTCCAGTGATATGACTGACTCTTCTCAGTTGACGAATGCAAGGCCGCACTGCAGTTAGGCCAAGTTTGAACCCTGCCCCTTTAAGAGTCATGTAAACAAACCTGGCATCAAAGCAGCTAATGCAGAGGTGTATTTTTGTCCGTTTTCCTTGGTTATGGGTTCATTGGTTTGAATTTATATTTCGAAGGAGGAATAACAGCGAATTCACGGTTGTGTTCGAGACATTTCACACCTGAATGGTTCCAGAGGTGATTACTATTAAAACAACACGAGTCAGATATATGAACTTGGAGTTTAGTCATAGTTTTTAATGCTGGTATGCAATAAATACAGTAAGTACAGCACGAGTAAGTGTTCTTTTTTGCCTTTATATTTAGTGTATTGTGATTACATGTTTTTTTTATATTGTAATCTTTTACTGGCTTATTTCTCATTCATCTGCATTGGACTTGCACAACAGCTCCAGACTCGTCGTAAGCAAAGACTGTGATATGCTGTGTACGTTTGTGGGATTGTTATGTATTAATGTTGTCAGCTGGATCATTGTTCGATTCTCGAGTCATTGGGACATGGTAGAAATGGTGTGTGTGTGTGTGTGTGTGTGTGTGAGTGTGAGTGTGAGTGTGTGTGTGTGTGTGTGTGTGTGTGTGTGTGTGTGTGTGTGTGTGTGTGTGTGTGTGTGTGTGTGTGTCAACTGCAAACTTGCATTCAGGTCTGCCTGAATGCCTCAATTGCGGTATGCAACGCCCACTTTTTACAATCCATCAACAACCAATATATAAAAATCAAGTACCCACTTTATATTTTTATCTTGTTCAATAAGCCGTTTCATTTGTAAATACATCACAATATATATAAAAAACCGGTCACAATTTCCGTTTCATGCCGACTTTAACAAAGGGAACACTAACGTAAGTGTTACTGCAAATTCTCCCCTGACAATGAAGTTCTGTGGTGGAACCATTGGCATCAGTGATGGCACCAGATGGTATTACCATGGCACTATACAGTATACCATATTGCTGATTGATTACATTTCATTTACCATTGTATTTACATGGTACTCCAAGGTAATTCAATGAGTACCATGGTACATGTCCAGAAAATATGGTATTTCCATGGTACATTGTTTGTGTATTATACATATTGTGTATTAAAAAAAAAAAGAAATAGGAAAGTGTAGCTCATGGAATAAAATTACAGCAAAGTTCAGTTAATTAAATTGCATTTACTTCTATCCACTTTTAAGCTAAAGATTGGCAGCTAAAGAATAGCCATCCCTGATAATGGATACAAATAAACTACTCACAACAGAGAAACAACAGTGTTTTTGAAAATGTGTGTTTTTCCAGTGTTGGTCACAGCTCAGACAAATTAATGAGCCTCAAGTTCATCTCCTAATTATTGCTGTGGCCTCTGCGCTCCCCTGCTGAGCCACTTATCAATAACACACTTCCACTCTTTTACACTGGAGCCATAAATCTTTAGCCTAACCTCTCCATCAACCTCATGGCCTCGGTTTGAAGGAAGTCTGGCCATGTTTGTTAACAACTGCTTGCAGCTTTGTCCACATTCCACACAACTATGACGTTCCTGGGGATATGAGAGGTTGTTTATATGTACTGCACTCAGCTTTCACTGAAGGATTTAAGGTGAGGTTAAGATAGATGGTCCATTATGCTATACTGCATACAGTATAAAAAATATAGGCCCAGTTTTAAAGAATAATTCAAATTGTTAAAACTTATGCATCTTAAGCGCTATTCGGACAGCAATTATTTTATATGGGGACGTTAGGTAATTCAAGCATTTACAGGGGGTAGTCAGTGATTTTATTGCCGTCCGAATCCGAAATGCCTGTGTTTTTCTCCAACCTCCCGTGAGACAATTTCTGGCCAAATTACCTACAGTTTTTTTGACAAAAACCAAGGTTGTGTGGTAATTTAATAACCGTCCGAATCCACATCTTTGAGTTTATAATTCAAAATCTATTATGGAAATCCTTTTTGACCACTACTAAGTGCCCGACATTTGCGTTGCGCATGGTAACAGATCTGGCGGTAATGGACATTGTGTAACAGAAATCTTTGAAATAATTCACAATAATAAAATGACATCGCCGCTCCACCACAGTGAGTGGGAACTCTTAAGTAGATGGGAAAAAAAAAAAAAAAGATCACGTAAACTTTTGAAATAGTCCATTATTATGGCAGCAATCTAATACAATTTTAATATATCACATTTTAATGTAGGAACGTTTACTAAATACACTTATACATAGGGCTTGCTTGACTATTCATTTATTCGGGTCGAGTAGTCCCAGAAACTTTGCTGGGTTAATGTAAGCAAATGTAATGTAAGCAAATCATACATCACTGATGTATGTATTGTGGTATAAATGGTATAGCAGAATCTCTGCTAGTTGCCATTGATGTTGCACAATACTGTATATACTGTCATATACCGTCAACACCCAGCCAACTTTATTATACTGTATAATGGCTATTTATGTCAAATATATATATTTAAACTAAATATCAAGTGGTGTACAAACACCCTTCAAGCAAAGTAAAAATTATAACACATATTCTTGAAATTTAAGACAAGTATTTCAACACTTTCTGATTGTCAAGCATGGTGGAATTTGTCCCATAGTAAATGTGATGAACTACACCTGTGGTCTCTCTGTTAGGACACCCGTGTGAACTTGAGGAGAACTGATTTCATACATTCACTAAAAATCACCTTGACACCAGTTGGTTAAGCATTATGGTCAAACTGGCTCAGAAAGTGAATGTTCTTGTATTGTATATTTTGTTTCTAATACCATTAAATGTATATATTGCGTATGGTGCCTTAAAGGTGCTGTAAGCGATTTCATCCATTATACTTCTACGAGACTGAGTTGTTGGATTAGCCACGTCCTTCTTTCAAAAACCCTGAACTCCAAAGATATCAAATAAGGTTTATTGAGCATAGAAACAGTTGTTAAAAACAACCGTAGTAAAACAGCGCCCTCAACAGACAACTGTTATGAATGACATGGCATAGAAATGGCATTATGCCTTAATAATTAGCTGCAACTAAAACACTATGAAAACATGCAAATTGATTGACAGGCAGAAAGCGTCCACAAAAAGTCTAATATTACATTTGAATGACTTTCCAGAAGAAAAAAATAAATAAAAATAGAGAGCGGTGGGAGAAGATGGCAAATTTACGGTCACTCTACTCAGCAGCTGTAATAGAAACCCCTTGCAGCTGTGGCAATTCATTTTTTAAAACTAATTCCAGGGTAATATAACACAAAGCATATTGTTATAAACGTACATTCAATATTTAAAACAATAATCATATAAAAAATTTTGGCTAGATTTACACAGCTAAATAAGGCAGAAACACACCATCATAGTCTGTGAAAAAGGTCTATTATGAGAATGTTGCAATTATGAGAAATAAAAATATATTATGTCTTGTAATTGCGACTTTAGATTATTTCTTGCAATCATGAGTCTATATAAAACAATTACAAGAAAAAAAGTTGCAATTGCAAAAAAATTTCTGTCGTGGCAGGTTCAAGGCACCATAATTATGAATATATAAATACATGATTTGCCATTTTGTGGCTGATTATGTTGGACATGTAGTTTTTCCATACCAGCTCAGTTACCCTATTCAATACAAAGTGGCAACATACCCACTTGCCTCACCCAGAAGGCAAGATTCCAAGAGGTCCTCTTCCATTCCGGTTTCCACTCCTTAAGCTCTTGCTTACTTTTTCCATCTCTACCTCTTTATGTCTTAATGCTGTCTACATCTTTTTTCTTTTTGTTTTTCAAGAGCACTTGGCTCTAGTATGTGTTGGGCTGTTTAAAACGTATCCTGCCATAGTACTTTTATTTCGGCCATTAGGATCAAATGTTTTATGGGAATTGGACCTCCGTATTGAGCCATTAACATCATCTAAAGGTATAGCACCATTCATCCACTTGACATGGAAAGTGACAACACAAGTAAGTCAAGACATTACAGACATTAAAGGTATATACTTTTGCTTCTTGGACATAGTCTCATCTCTCTCTCTCCATATGCATTTTCCATGACGGATTATAAAACAAGAGGTCCGTTGGCTAGCAGCTTGCCAGAAAATGTATTTTTTTAGGCCATGTTGAAGGTTTTACCGCTACAGAAATAAATACTACTATTTAAAAATATGTTTATGTACACTCTTAAAAGCCATATGAATAGCCTAATAAAAGCCCAATAAAAACTATTTTATTTGTGGTAGATGGAACTGGGCTGCCTCATGGGGGCTGTCATGTTGAGATTACATGACCAGCACAGTACTAGTAGTCACTTTATATCAGTAAATTACTTTGCTTGAAAAACTAATGCCTTGTGTTGCTGTAGTAGGTAGCTGCCTTTCAACTGAAATGGAACAACATAATTGATCGATGTAGAACACTCTACATCAACTGTGTGCCTCAAACAAACAGCGCCCATTGCATTAAGGAGATTAAATGTATAATTAATTTGAGCAGAGTTTGGTGTTAACATGTTGCTAAGCTAACAATGCTATACACCAATAAGAATACATATACACAGCACATAACGATTATTAATGAATATATATATATATATATATATATATATATATATATATATATATATTTTTTTTTTTAATTAGATTGAACTATTTTTACTGATTCATATTGGGCGCAACAGTGCCAGCCAGATTTTGCAGCCATCTTGGTTCCGGAAGTATTTCTCCCATTCATTTCTTCCATAGGGATTTTATTAAATCCTTCATAAGAGAGTTACAAACTGTTACGTGTGTAGGAGGAGGTAGACAGGGAGTGAGGATCTACGTGCAGGCTTTATTAAACAAGAATGAAAAACATGACAAACAGGAACAAATTAAACATCCACGGTGGGAAAAACTGAAACTAAAACATGAAAAACATCGGGGGGTACACAAACTGGTAAACACGGCAAGACAGGCAAGGCAGGCAAGACAACTACATCCAGACACATCAACGATCGACAGGGGAATGGAGAAACAGCAGGGTTTAAATACACAGGAGACATGATGATGACAAACGACAATCAGGTGAGCACAATGACACAGGGCTGGCAGTGATGAGGGCCGGGAATCATGGGAAGTGTAGTGCATGACAATAGACAAGTGAAACACGGGGCAGACAACAGGGGATCGTGACACAAACTTTGATTTGAAGCAAAAAAACTTTTAAAAATCTGACAAAAGATAAATGTGCAAGACTGTGTACTTCAAAGACTTGTACAAGACTTCTTTCATTAAGGAATGAATAACAATCCCAGGAAGCATTGCGAATGACTTTTCATATGAAGTTGTTGATGATACTGTATACTGGATAAAGACACTAAAGTAAACTCACACCTTTAATTTTTTTAAAGTATGGCTGAATGTTTCATACCATGTACCTTGAAACTGGCTGGTAGGGCGAATCGTTGGTTAATAAATATGTTTGAATGTTGAGTTTTGCAGTTATATTGTTTCTCTGATTATAAGTATAGAAACAATATTGTTAAGTTGTATTCCAAAATATACAGTTATTTAAAAATATCTAAGTTTGAGATTGTAGGGAGACCAAATCAAATGCATCATTTGCAGTGCGTCATGGGATTGGGCGGTCGCTGAAGTGTTTGCTTGGTGTGCTTTGATGGCCGCAATTCTCTGATTGGTGTAGTGTTTTTTCGTTAGGATCATGCAGTGGTTTTATTCACCAATTCCGCTATTAAACAATATTTCCAAAAATTATGTTGAAATAACACAGACTGATGGATTCAGCAGATGCATTCACTATCGAGTAACAACTTTGAAGTTCATAGTAGGTCTGCCTTTAAAGGTTTACAATTTATTGTTAAAAAATGCATTTGCATGTGGAAATAATTATGCGATTTTTACTTCCAGAACCAGACTTTTGCGCACTGTTGAATGAGTATGGCACAGTCCCTTCTCTGTGAAGGATACATGTTGATGCTGCCTTAGAATTTGGCCAAAACGTAAATCTTAGAAGGCAGCATCATTATGCTGTCTACCTTTTGGAACAGCATTCAAATCGCGAGCATGCCTATGATGTCTTAAAATGCTGCCTACAAAGGCAACTCACTAGATTTTGGAAAAGAGCAACTGTTTACCAATGTCAATAAATCATTCATACTAAATTAGGGGGATTAACATGTTTTGTGCGTCAGTATACGTTGATATGCTTGGCTTATGAGATCCAGAAATCAATGAGGTATGTGTATAATTCTGATTTTAAAAGGATGTGCCAAGAGTGAGGAAATTAGGCAACAGAAATGCCAAAACATTTCAGATCCCATTGGGACCACAGCTTTGCCTTTTCCTTCACGTTCCACGTCACTAACAACTTTTTGGGAATATTCTGAAACAAAATAGCAACAGTTTGAGCAGCACTCTGAGTTCCTTGTCCATCAACCACAAATGTGTGTGTAACTGTTGTTCACTGTTGTCATAGTAACCAAAACGTTTCTCTCAGAAAGGGCCCCAGAGGCTTCTGAACTGCATATTTTAGGTGCGGAATGTGACTCCCCTGAAAGCAGAGATAGGGCAGCAGTGTGTGTTGGTCAAGTGAGTGTGGCGTTGAGAAATGGAATTTGCTCGTTTGCTAGAACTTAATATTTACTGGCTTAAACATATTCATATGATTTTGGCCTAAACTCTCTGAATAACTGACAGCCAATTTGAAATATCATGTACCAACAGGTGGTAAGGAATCATACATACTGCATAAGGTTAACACTTTACAATAATATTCCCTTTTTATGAGAAAGTGAGAAAGGGGTTCACTAACAACTAATAATTCATTTAGAAATGCATTATAAATCATATATAAGCAGTTATAACAACATGCATAAAAAGTGTGACTTTCATGTAATACCTCCCATATAGTGAGCAATTTTATCTCAAGTTATAAATGCTTAATAACACTTATTCAAGATTAGTGCATAAGTGGACACATGTGAAGCATGTATTAGGGAGTATTAGGGTTTGGTTCAGTATGGTTTAATGAGCATGAAGTTGTGGTGGCGTAGTGTACTAAAGCAAATAACTGTTAATCAGAAGGTCGCTGGTTCAAAACCCACAGCCACCACCATTGTGTCCTTGAGCAAGGCACTTAACTCCAGGTTGCTCCGGGGGGATTGTCCCTGTAATAAGTGCACTGTAAGTCACTTTGGATAAAAGCGTCTGCCAAATGTAAATGTTTTTGCAGAGAACTTTATGTAACTAGGACTAGGCGAGTTGGGACACCGCAACAAGGGAACATTACATTTACATTTACATTTATGCATCTGACAGACACTTTTATCCAAAGCGACTTACAGAGCACTTATTACAGGGACAATCCCCCCGGATCAACCTGGAGATAAGTGCCTTGCTCAAGGACACAATGGTGGTGGCTGTAGGGTTCGAACCAATGACCTTCTGATTACCAGTTTACTAGTTGTGTGGTTTAGACCACTACTCCACCACACATTAATGTGAAGTGTTACCAGATTATGCATTGCATCCTACAATAGCTAAACACATTAATAATTACAGCAATAGATATTACACATTATGCATTAAATCCAAGATTTTACAATATATTTTTAAATTTTCTGATATAAATGTGAGTAGTTATTGTCTGTGCAAAACTTGCTGGCACAATACTAGGGTGCCAGGGTAGTTGTTAAGGCATTGCTAGTCGGTTGCTTACTGGCTTTAGTCTAAAGAACCCAAATTATTTTCTGGTCCATCCTTTAATTTAAATATATGGAATTTTATATAATTCATGTCCATAGCATAAATGCTGCAAGTACAGTATGAGCGATTTAAGGCTTGCCTTCGCAGGCACTACTTATTAAATTTAAACAGCAATAAGAGTATTCATTTCTGAAAAGGTCAAACATGCTCTGAGATGGCATTCAGTGTTATTATTTTCATCCTTTTGACTATTCGGGTCATGTTCAACATTCCTAGAATTTGGTTGGGATAAAATTGTCACTAATTTGGAACAACAAGACATGGTGATTTTATGGAATGGAGAACATTGTGACTTTCTCTCAAGTGATGGTACTGCTAGTAGATGTTGGGGACTCTTTACTTATTGCCATGGTAATCCCAAAAATAACCCCTTCCCCCAACCTATGGCCAAACCTCCCTCTTAATGGGTCTGGTCCTAGTTCTCCCCAGAGAAGGCTTGGTGAATGGAACAGTGAATCATTACATTCTCCAACCTATTGCCACCCCTTCTTCTTTACTTACACCTCCCCTTTAAGCTTTCCTTAAGGACCACAAACCACACTGTAAAATTAAACCATCCAAAGACCTTTGAAAAGTTCCAATGCTGGCCAACATGATTGTACGGTATCTCAGAGTGAAACTTGAAAGAATAAACCCCAAATGAAATTAAATGAAAATGCTGTCATTATTTGCATATTCCTCATGCCATTCTAATTCAATATACTGTTTTCATAGAGAGAGAAAAAGAAAAGAAAAATGATTTTTTAAGAATCTTTATGCAGCTCTTTTTTCACAACAGCAGTTCATTTTGACCGTTAAGCTCTAAAATAGACAAAACCACACCAGAATACTCTTGATTAAAGTCAAATGGTAGCTTTGTGTGAGGAATTGATCCAAATTGTCAGTATTTTTGGCAAATAACCTACATTAAGATATTGAATGGGTTCTGAAGAACATGAGTCACAAAGATTACGGTACTTTTATTGTTTGTTTTTTTATCCATTTAGAACCTGAAAGCTGTTGTCACTATGAACTGTTTTAGAGTAGAAATAATTTCTTAAAAATGTTCCTTTTTTGTTTCACAGAGAAAATATTGTGTTAGTGTAAACAACTTTATAATTATTAGTAAAGCATTTAACAGATCATAATCTTAATAATTAAAGGGGACTGCATGATGATTTTCCTTGGTGAAAAGTGCTTTATTTTGGAAGATATGGCAGGAAACCTACAAATAACATAAACATTCACCATATACAGTATATATATATATATATATATATATATATATATATATATATATATATATATATATATATATATATATATATTGAATGTATTTTAATAATTATAATGCCAAAGACACATCGGTTATTCTGGCCAATGAAGTTTAACATCCTTCTTAATCATTATATATTTAAAAACAGAGCAAGGTAGCTTACCGTGCTCAGTGCTGGCATCTTATAGACCTCTTCTACATTTTGTGAAAGAGAGACCCATGCCAGAACTAAACGGTCCTACAGCCATGGACAAAGCCAAGAGCTGACTTATTGTCAACAAAGCCTCAGAAATTATTTCCAGACTACTTTTGTGTGTGTGTGTGTGTGTGTGTGTGTGTGTGTGTGTGTGTGTGTGTGTGTGTGTGTGTGTCTGGCCATTAAAGGAATGCTCATCAAGTGTGTGCACACTGTCCAAGCCATAATGAAATTTACTATTGATCTGTTCAAAATAGACTTTATACATCATTCATCCTTAGCATCAATCTCTCTTAGCATTGTGTTCCGAAGCTGTTCATTTTAGAGGCAGTGAAAGAGAAAGAAGAAAAGGGAAAGAAGCAACAATAACAGTACTAGTATTTCATTTTACCTCTTTACTTCTTGTGAAGCTGTATAGCTTGTCTGTAAAAGCTACTGTCTATTAAATTAAACTGTTACAAAATCAAACTGATTTCAAATGTATTGAAAAAAGACACGCACATCAAAAAGATTTGCTGTATAAATGTGGGTGCAGTATCTAAATATCACACACACACGCGCACGCACGCACACACACACACACACACACACACACACACACACACACTTCAGGCCTCCTATAAACAGGATTTTTATTAGTAATATTTTGATTAAGCTCTTCCTTAGACCTACAATACAATTGAAAAATGCCATTTTAAATAATACAAGTCACATGGCCATTCAGGTCACATGATTCGATACAAACATTACATAATAATTCATACACCAACCACATTAAATGCATACAATAAACAATATAGTACATAGTCTTACAATATAAATTATAAGAAAAGGGGTAAAAACAAAATAAGATACAGTAGTCAAATGATACTTAAATAACTGAAAATAACCGTTTTAACAGTTTCAATAGAACAGTTTTAACAGAAAGATACATTTAAACACACAGTTATCTAGATTATTATAATAATTTATAAGAATGGTCTGATTTAAAAATCTTCACTAAGACCTTTAGGCTATCAACCTTATTTTTCATCGAAACTTGGGCGTGGCCATTTTCAAACTTGAATGTGAACCACTTATTAGCCACTCCCAGTTATTCTTACGGAATAAAATGACTCAGTTTTACTGCTTTATATTGAATGTTTCCAATATGTGTCATCATATTATTAAGGGGAGAAAAATAAAACCTAGCTCGACGCAAACTAAATTTATTGCTTCAACTTCATACACACCAAACTGCTAGCATCTAGTTATATATCTTAGCCAAATAATAAACACACTGTTCTTTCATCTCTTGTCAGAGAACGTTCTCTCTTTATTTGCAGGTGTAAAGTCCATAAACACATACATTATATGACACATTCAGCATGACTTGTGAAATATCATATTTGGAAATTAATAAATAAAAGCAAAGGTGGAGGTTTCGCAGATAAATATTATTTTTGTTTACATGCTGGATTGTCAAACTCTCCTTTATTTTTAAAGTAAGAATATTTTGATTTTCTCTGTTGTCTCTTCCTTTAACACCATTGAGCCTTGTAAGTTTCTACATATCCAACACGAGGCAACAAGTGAATGATCTAATGACGTTATTACTATAACTGTCCTTATTACAAAAGCATCCTATAGTAACATATTATTCTGATGTACATTCTGTGCTTGTGTGACAATTTATAACAACACTCTCTTTCTGCTTATTTACCTTGCAGGTAATGATGATGGAACTTTCTCACACTTGCCTGAAATTTGTATCTTTATCAGTATTTACAAGTTTATTCCTATTACCGCACACCCTATGGTAGAAAAAGGACGGAAAGACATGTACGTAGATGTGCTTGGTAGCGAGAAAAAAAAAGCTAAGAAAATAAACACAGGACATGGTAACCTGACACAGGAAACCCACTGAATGCTGGGAATCAGAAACTTCCTGCAAGACAGCACAATAGTGTCTGATGCTCAGACGTGGGTAAGGAAACTCAAACTTTGTCCCCCGGACCTCAGTCCAGATAAGAGAATATTCACACACAAGCCACAATCTCTTTTTTATTTCTATTAATCCACTAACTCTTTTCTTTTACCATTTTGTAATGATTCTGTATTGAACAACAGGCTTAGGTGGTCATTAATATTTACTAACTCTGTAAAAATGCAATAATTAAATAATAGTAATAGTTTTACTGGTTTACAGTAAGTGACCTTCAGTACAAGATGGCCACCGCCACCCCTGGCCACCCCCTAGCTCCGCTCTGTTTGATTTTAAGTTATAATTTCGGCCACCATAAAAATGGGTCATACCATTGACATTACCTGAGTGGTACAAATAAATGTGCTCTAAAATGCAAAACAACAACAAAAGACAGAGCGCAGAACACAACTTAAGTCTCTAAAATGCATTTGCACTGTTCAGTTGAATGATAAAGTTAACCTCTTTGACTAATTGCTTTTGAACCAAAGTAAGCTTACACAAAATGAACTACAAAACTGAAATAAGAATACAAGTTTACCTGTTATTTAAGGACTTTGCACACCAGAGGTGATGCGATAATGTGAAACAAATAACAGACAAATGGTCCTTTCACATTAAAAGTGAGGTGAATGATCGTCATTAATACATTCAATCCTTTACAGTATATAGCGCAAATCAAAAAGCAATTCACCCCACTATGGTAGATGGCACAAAGCACCTTTCAGCTGGTCTGTGTCATGTTTAAATGTGTTGTGTTCATGTCTTTTATTTTGAAAGTTTAGTTCCTGTTTCTTGGTTTCCTGGTCATGTGATATCCTGTTTCCCTCCATGTTCACGTGTCTTGTTTTCATTGGTTTATTGTCTTGTTACTCGTATCAGTCTTGTTGTGTCATTGGTTCATGTTTTAGTAATCTATTTATCTTGTTATTAGTTCAGTTTTCCAATTGGTTGGCATGTTACCCTTGTCCATGTATTTAAGCCCTCATGTTTGACATTGTCTTTTGTCAAGTAATGTTGTCAAGTCAAGTCTAGTCGTTTATGTTTGTTTTGCATTCACGTTTCTGTAAATAAACTGCACTTGGGTTTTCTCTTCATCATCGTCCTCGTCCAATCCTGTCTTCAGCCTGATCTTCCTGCTCATTATCGTTACAGAATACTTGAGACTTCCACGCCTCCGCCCTCTAAGTTGCTCCCTCATGAACCCTGTCCAGCGTCCGAAGTCCAGGACCCTGTCCCTGCCTTGTGGCTACCTCCCAGGCATCCTGACCCTGCTCCCTCCTGGATCCACCACCCAAACCGCCCTTCCTGGAGCCACTTCTCTGGCCACTGGCTCCGCCCTGGTCTCCTGCTCCACGCCCTGTCTCGCCAGGAAAATGCTCCCATTATCCACGCCCTGTCTTGCCAGGCCATGCTCCCATGATCCATGCCCTGTCTCACCCTCTGAGCTGCTCCCTCATGAACCCTGTCCAGCGTCCGAAGTCCAGGACCCTGTCCCTGCCCTGTGGTCGCCTCCCAGGCCTCCTGACCCTGTCCCTGCCCTGTGGCCACCTCCTAGCCCTCCTGACCCTGTTCCTGCCTTGTGGCTACTTCCCAGTCATCCTGACTCTGCTCCCTCCTGGATCCACCACCCAAACCGCCAGACCCCGCTCCCTTCCTGGAGCCACTTCTCTGGCCACTGGCTCCGCCCTGCTCCCATGATCCACGCCCTGTCTCGCCAGGCCATGATCCACGCCCTGTCTCGCCATTCCATGCCTCAAGGACCCCACCACCAAGCTCCCTATTGATCTCTATAGGTAGTTTTGTTTATGTTTGGTCATTGGTAGCCACCCCTTGTTGGGGGGATATGTCACATTTAAATGTGATTTTGTACATGCTTTGTGTTTATGTCTTTTATTTTGAAAGTTTATTTCCTGTTCCCGTTTTATGGCATTTGGTTTCCTGATCATGTAATATCCTGTTTCCCTCCATGTTCTTGTGTCTTTTTTTCATTGATTTATTGTCTTGTTACTCCGTTATCAGTCTTGTTGTGTCATTGGTTCATGTTTTAGTAATCTAGAGTCTTGTTGTGTCATTGGTTCATGTTTTAGTAATCTAGATATCTTGTTATTTGTTCAATTTTCCAATTGGATGTCATTTTACCCATGTCCATGTATTTAAGCCCTCATTTTTGCCATTGTCTTTTGTCAAGTATTGTGTTGGTGTAATGTTGTCAAGTGAAGTCAAGTCTAGTCATTTATTTTTGTTTTGTTATGGATTCAAGTTTTTGTAAATAAACTGCACTTGGGTTCATCATTATCCTTGTCCGTTCCTGTCTTCAGCCTGATCTGCCTGCTCATTAACATTACAGTCTGCCCTTCACTCACACAGATGAAACTAAAAACAACCATGGAATCACAATACTAAAGTCAAGCAAACACGTTCTGTAGCGAGATGATCAATAAAACAAAACTTATATCTCTACAAGTAAGCTGCAGGAGTAATGACGATTGTGTTATTGATTTTCTCAACGAGGAAGAAAACATTCAAGACACTTTCACAAACTATTGCAATTCACCAGCTGGACAAGTTGTCTGACAGTATTATCATGTACTGTAGACACAGTCTGTAATTTATTTTTTTTAAATATAATTTTATCCCAGCAACTTCCCAACATATGAATGCCCTCTTATGTGTCTGTTTGGACCGATATTTATTTATTATTTGACATGAATTCTATAATTTAGGTTTCATAATTTAGTATAGGCATCTGTAAATTGTGTTGAGCTGATTAGCATATGGTCAATGCCAATGCTGTTAATCCATTTATAAATGTATTGCGAGCAGATGCGTACATAATACAATGGGAAAGAACCCTCACATTTTCGTATAAAGGTTTGTTAAAAGGTTTCGATCAAAGATCTTTCCAGTTGCAAGAAGCCTATATCAATGTTACCATCACGATTTACCCGAGAAGCTATACAAACAATGCTGGTGATGCGCTGCAAACTGAACCAGAGAAGGATAATGCTGGTGGACATCCTATTCTCGGCTTGAACTGAAATGTTTTTACACTCATGTCAAACCATTTTATTGACTTCTTGAACTGTTTGATTCACAAAAGAGCTTCATGTGACAGGAAAAACATGCGGTGACGAAGTCCTCACTTCACAAAATGTAACGATATGAGTGCACTTCATTCATTAAAAGTACTTCATTACTATTGCGCATAGATGTTAAAAGCATTTCTATAGGGAAAACACGCAGGCTTCAGTGAAGTTTGAGATGCCATTTATTTGATAGATGTAAAACGGGAGGTAATGTCTCTCTCTTTGGCGTAGGCCCTGTCCGGCAGTCCGAGGGAGTTGTACCTGGAACCGTCATGTCCTGCCGGAGATAGGAGGCAGGGGCGAGGAGCCTACCCCCCTGCGGGACAGGGCTCAACTGGTGGTGGTGGGGAGGTGGAGGTTGCAGTGTTAGCACACCGAAACAGCAATGTGATAGATTGTGAGCAGACTTATAAAGCAATGGCTTACGTGCGATTGGCTAGGAGTTACCTAGCTAATGATGTGATGATGTACACCTGCTGGTCTTCCCGCTAGAACTACGCTTCACTTCCATTTACTAGTGATCTGGTGCCTTCTTTATATGCTGTTTTCATGGGCATGATTTTTGATAATTGTGAATGAACGTACACATGCAAACAAATGTTTGCAATTCACTATCATACACACGTTTTACTAACAAATCTGGGGAGTACGAAGCTATTTTAAATCCAGCTGAAAGTTTTCTGGAAGGTAACTTTTTTATGCAAATTACTCAGAATTTACTCATATATTTACTACATTTTCATGAATGAGGCCCATTTACTGTTAAAATACATCGGAACAATACTGGTTGTATCTCGTTTCCAAGCATGTTACGAATTAAATGTGATGACATCTAAACGCTCCATGAGTCTATAAAATGCACAAAAGACATTTGTTTAAAATCACCGCGTAAGGCACTCACAAAACGACTGTTAAAACAAATGTTGTAATTTCGAACAATACTGATTGTATCTTATTTCCATTCAATTTGCTCAACCCCCTGCATATAACTAATTAAATGTGAGCAAAAACACTTAAGATCCGTAAAGTTGTTTATTTAAAAAATGGATATAAAGGCAAAGATGCCGTAATATATATTATATTAGAGATATAAGAGAACTCACATAAGATTAAATGCATAGGCAAAAAAATTCAGCAATATGAAAAACATTATGAAGATATTATTTAAATTTTAAGAGAACCTATGTGAGAAAAAAACATTTTAAGGCATTTGATGCAAAATAAAATAAACACCCTCACGGCTGGTTCAGGATTTCTTCCTCAAGTTCCTTCAGCGTTTAATGTTAGTGGTCAAAACAGTTTTCTGTGCTTTAGCGCCACCATTTGAGACGGTTTTGGTAATTGCAGCAACCTCATATTTTATTGGTCAGGGAATTTCATCGCAGGGCAAAGAAACAAATATAGCCAGGACGAACTTTCAGGAAAACGTTGTACAGGCTGCTAAACACCTTCTTACTGTCATTAGTCCACATCCCGATCACTGCGGTTGCTGCATAGCCTGTACAGTTCCCTGTGGTGAAGTCTGTCCAGTTTCCTGAGGCTTTTGACGAGACTGTCCTGTTCCCTGTGGCCGTCGACGAGCCTGTACATGTGACCTGGAGCTCAGACAACATGAGCACACTAAAGGTCTGCACGGGCCTCTAAAATTATACCCAACCTGTACCCGAGGCCATATGATACAGACAGATTTTAAGCCCAAACCTGACCCAAAATCGCTTACTATCTAATTTCTTCTCCTAGCAAGTACTGTTGCAATAGGCTGTTTTATGTAAGCATAGAGGCATGATTCGTAACAGTAATGAAACAGTAAACATACACTGATTAACAAAGCACAGCAGCCCCTTAGTACACAAGAGCAGAAGGGAAAAATATATATATATTTGTTGAAACTTCACTTGGTGCAGAACAATCTGGAATAAAATGAAACAATGCAACAGTCCCCTCTATGCAGCCTGAACTTGTTTAGAATGTTGAATCTTTTTGACAACTGATGCTTAAAACAACAGAGCATTAGAAAGATGCAGTGGAAATGTCAAAGACATTCGTCCAGCATGTTTTTACATAGGAAAACAATGGGAAAACAGAACAGATGTGCGCAAAAATACGTTCATGTGAACGACCCCCTTACTCGTCCGTTCGCATGCATCTGTGAGAGAAACAAGTTCAGTAAGCCTGTTTATTTTGTAATTTATACAAACCTGACCTGAATCCCTACTCGAAAAACTGACCCGAACCCTACCTATATTCTAGAGGTTGCAGACCTCTAGAACACACTGGCATGAGGTTATTAGAGAGCTGGTGCAAACTTACCTACATCTGTACAATCGTTTCATGAAGTTATGTTTACACCAAAAACATGAGCCTTTCTTCTACAATGAGATTTAATTTACCAGTGAAGTCAACATGAACCAGACAGAGAAAACAGACGGCAGTTTTTTTAATTTTTTAGCGAAGAATGTTATTTAAATGTAGTTGAGAAAGTTTATGATAATATTTACTTCTAGGGTATCCATGGAAGCATTGTAGATTGCTGTTTATTCAATGTATCTGTAACACTTTGGTTGTACAGTATATGTTATACAAAATAAACAACAAAATAATGAATATGAGGAAAAGTCTGGTCTGTAGTAAGCATGCTATATTTCCTGTAACAATGCATGAAGCCTGCAAGTCACTTCCTTGATACCTACCAAGCTAATTATAGCTATTTTCTTGCATGCCACCCTATTGCTCCATCCTTTCTGGGGGTAGGCAATTTGCCTAATTAAGCAAGCAAAATGCATCGATGTAGCTACAGTAATTGGGCATGACCAATATATCTGAATGTATGCAAATGACAACGCGCCCTACAGGCGCGAACAGGGGGGCAGCAGCCTTTGAGGCCCATGTACAGTATAACTGCCATAGCTGAAAACATGAAAGCAAAGCCTGCAGGAAAATTCTGGATTTTAGGCTTAGCAGCATAAGCTGTTATCATGTCCTAACAAGAATAGGAAAGTAGATTGCGTGTCAGGGTAAAACATTGACATCAATGTCACAACTTTTTTTTTCTGATCTATTCAAAAATTGAATAAAAGGTTATTCATACAGACAATGACTTGAATACACCAGTGACAGGGCGGAGGGCGGGGCCGGGTCCTGATTATACCTCCGCCCTGTCACAACCTCTTCTGTAATGAAAATGTATTCAACTGCTGAATTCAAATAAATTTTTATATATTTTTTGGGGGCATAAATTACAAAATGTTAAGGTTATGTATGGAGCAGTCTGACGAAAAATCGGCAACAAGAGGTTGAATGTTTTGTCTACTGAAATCGGTGTACACTTTTTGAATGTCCAAACTGCACCTCCCAGTGGTTGAAATTGGAACTACAGTTGTGACGCATTGCACAAGTGCAAGAACTTAATTCTTTGAATGCATATGATGTGAAAGGAGCATAGCGTCCAATTTTCTGAAATATTTGAGTAGTAATTACATTAATATGTTCCTAACCCAAACCCTATATGTAATCATAACAATACTGAGACAAAAACAACTTTCACAAACATAACTACTCTTCATTACAGTACTTGAGTACATGTTTCATATCTTTCTTTCTATGAGTATAAATAAATCACAGAATATTTACTTTTAATTGAGTTGCTTAAAAATGAAGTATTCAACTTGCCTGTATTTATTTTTCACCAGAATTACAAAGTACAAAAAAAAAAAGACAATATCCCTGAATTTTCAGCATGGTATAAGCACTAAATATGCTTCCTGAAACATGCCTCTGCCCAGCACAACAGCAGTGTGCTCTCCATTGATAGAATAATGTCAATCTCTTCCTTGAGTCCTCCAGACTTCTGTTGTGCAGCGCAGAACACAAAGCTTATGCTGTCCATTTGAAATCTACAGTGAATACTGTACTCTAAGCGATGTGGAAGTAAAAAAGATTGACTTTTCAGACTACACATAATCACCCTTACTTAAAAGCACCACGTTTTACTGTGGCAATCAGTTCTCGAAGTGGGCTGGTACTCACCGAAATACCAGATCGAAAATAACGAGCAATATTTTCCACAGTACCATGAATTATTCTTGTATAGGCTACTGGCAGTTCTCATAAACCATTTATGTTTTGATCACAATAATAAAATGTTTTGTACGAAAGGTGGGGAGGGAGCATTTTACCTCACTCTTGGGGTAAAAGGCCCACAAACACAGGGTAAAACACCCCAGAGGAGTAATAGAAATATAGTGTAACTAGGGACAATAGTTACAGGGAACAATTGGTCAACTTAGGAAAATACTTTTGAGACAGCAAGATAAGAGAAGTAAAAAATTAAGATAATGCTTATTCAAAATAACCATTTTAGAAAAGGGTTAACCATAGTTAACATAGGGAAGTTATAAAAAAATTTTTTTTTTTAATTACCTTGACCAAAATTGAAAATGACAAATACTGGAACTCTTAAAATAAATGTGATAAATTCAGTGATTCTTATTAGCTACTTAAATTTGCAACATTTTATAAATGATTAAATATTAGATCAAACTACCTCAAATTAAAACTTTAGACATGACTCCAGTGGTTAAATACATATCTTCAGAAGCGATAGGATAGTGTCACGAAATGAATCAGGATCCAATTGCAGGAATGAGGGGAAACAAATATTTTAAAACAATACAAACAGGGAAACAAACTCACAAGGGAGAAAAACTGAAAAGCAAATCAATAACAAACTTCTAAACTGGAAGACGAAATGACAAAATGGACTGGAGGCTGAGCTAACAAAAAACAGATTAAACAACATGAGAACAATACAACAAACACAAGAGGATAGGGAGCACAATATTTCCAGGTGTCGGGATAGCACATGGCAAACGACAACACTAATTAAGACACGTGCAAATGTACAACATAATTCATACCGTAACAGTTTGTCGGGTGCTGGTTACTGGGCTGAGCAACAGACTGGTGGCTGGTGTCTGACGAGTGCTGATAACTATGCTGAACAACTGACTGGTAGCTAGCTTGGGCTGGTTGATGGCTGCCTACTTAAGCTAGTTGCTGGCTAAGGGTATGGGAAACAGACAGCTGGTAGCTGGTGTCTGATGGGTGCTGGCCACTGGACTGAGCAAAAGGCTGGTCAACAGCCATTGGGAACTGGACAGACACGTCAACAGGGAACTGTACAGGCTCGTCAAAGGTCACAGGGGGCAAGACAGACTTGACATCAGCCTGAGGAAACTGTACAGACTCAACCACAGGGAACTGTACAGGCTATGCAGCAACCACAGTGATCGGGAGTGCTGGCAGTGGCAGTGGAATGGCCTCCATGGCTGAGGGAGTTGGCAGCGACTGGGGAATGGCCTCCGTGGCTGTGAACACTGGCAATGACTGGGAAACAGCCTCTTTGGCCTGGAACGCTGGCAGCAAGTGGGTAACCGGGGGATGGCCTGGCAGCACTGGCAGTGGCTGGGGAACGGCCTCTGTGGTCATGAGCACTGGCAGCACCTGGGGAATGGCCTCTGTGGTCATGAGCTGGAGAACGGCCTCCGTGGCTGGCAGCGACTGGGAAACAGCCTCCGTGGCCACGAGTACTGGCAGCGACTGGGTAATGGTCTCTGTGCAGCCACAGACTCAGGTGTGGAGCTATGTCTCTTCCTACAAATAGTGATGGGAAGAGGGGCTGCAGCACCCACCGTCAGTGAGGGGGCATCACTGTCCTCAGGCTGGGATGAAGAGAGAGAGCCTTCCGAGTCACAGTCTGAGATAAAATAATCCCACTTTAAAACCAATTTTATGGCTCGATAAGAGTTTCCTCTTTACCCCCAAAACGAATACAAGACTTGATGGGCTCAACCAGGCCTGCCACAAAAAGATCAATGAGGCACTCCTGGTTGAAGCCCAAACCCGAGGCCAATGCTAGAAATTCCAGCGAATACTCCTTCACCCTGTATGTTCCCCCAGCGGAGACAAAAGAGCTTGGATTTAGCTGCTCTTTGGCGAACTGGAGACTCGTAACTGGAGAAATATTTCTGCTGGGTCCATTAGTGGTCAGATTGTTCTGTCACTTTATGAATCAGGAATGAGGACCCAATTGCAGGAATGAGGGAAAATAAAGATTTTATAGCATAAAACAATACAAACATGGAAAACAAAATCTCACAATGGAGAAAAACTGATCAATAGCAAATCAATAGTAAACTTCTAAACGGAAAGACAAAATGACAAACCGGAAAGGAGGCTGGGCAAACAAAACACCTTCTTGAGAACAAAATAATCACAATATATGTGATTTAAAGGGAGCACAATATATACAGATTGAGAACATGAGGAACAGGTGAAGGCAATCAACATAATGAGGACTAGGCTAGAGAGTAATACTGCGTTCCATTCAACTAGGAAAAGTGCAATGGAACACCAACTTGCAAAGTCATGCAGATATTTTAAACTCTGATTTCGCCGAGATGCAGGTGTGTGACGCCACACAATCATGTCGGCACCCAGGAAGATATACAAATAAGTGATAAACATTCACTTGTATTAAATAATATTGATAAATGAGTCAAAGTTCCAACATTACATGATATTAAAGCATGTTTAACAAACGTTAGCAGAGTAGCAGGTGTTCAAAACATGGTAAATTATACTCTCTTTTAAAAATCGTACATGTGTAGCACAAATGCTAGCGTTTTTGAATTGGGTTGCTCTATAACCTTTATAGAAGGTGCTGTTTAATGTTTCCTTAAACATCTCCTTCTGAGCATCTGGCAATGGAATGCATTTATGTTTGGAGATCGGAGATATCAAGTTGGAATATCCTACATCAGAGCTGAATGAAACACAGCATGAGGCCAGAGGGAACGAGGAGGCAGGGTCAGGACAGCACATGGCAAACCACAACACTGACTAAGACACAGAAGATAAACAGACAAAGAACATAGGGCAGACTGAGTGGGACCAGGACAGAATAGGTGTGGGTGAGAAACATATCAAGATTTAAGTCCTTATAAATCTCCAGTTTCACTTTCACATTTGAATTATTATGTTTTCAGCGATTCACATTTTTCGTGCATATCACAACCTACAGGGCAAAATTTATAGAAGGTGCTTTTCCAAAAAAAAGGAATTAAATATTGACCTGTTTCTCACCCACATCTATCATATCGCAATTGAAAATTTTCCTCAAAGTAATGAAGTGTGCCTTAAATATCACACAGGCAGAAACTTACACATGAGGCCTGTGAGGCCAGAGGTCAGTGCTCTGTCTGTTACACCAAGGCCCTGTCTTTCCCTGCTGCTCCACCCTGTTCTATGTGCCTGTTTTTCCCAGACTGTTTATTTGTGGTGGTAATACATTCTTATTATCATTGCAGGCCCATGCCTCCTGCAGCAGGACTCGCGTGGTCCTCCGTTTCCTCTGAGGAAGGAAACCACACTTTAGGAACGAGGCCAGAAACACACTGCCAAAAGAGATAGACTCACACTACAAAAAATGCGAGAAATAACTTGCAGGCAAGGATGGACTGATACAGCCTAGGATCTATGCTGTCCTAATAATAACTATTGCCTTATCTAGTCCATATATTGATTTTCACCCTACTGAAATAGCCTTTTTTTTTACATCACAAAGGCAGTGTGATTAAATTGAACAATAAAGAGTAAATCGCTATTAATGTTACATGATTAGGCGATTAAGAGGAACATGTAATGTGGTCATACACACCTATGTTCAAATCCTATGTCAATAATTTAACATACGATCATTTAATAAACTACAGTAGGTTTGGGTTAATTTAATTGTATTTATTTAGTTATTTTACTTATTTTAATAACCTGATCTTACTGCACTATGCTGTACTGAACATCCAGCCTATATTTAACACATTTTTGTGAGGTTTACGCTTAAAACAAGACAAAACTATTTGCTAAATGGTACGAAAAATAAACTTTAAGCAAGTCTTAATATCTTAATATAGGCCTTTTATGCAATTTATCTCATTTTAAGAATGTTTAAAAAAAAAAAATCCTGGACAACAACACAAAAATACTGATTTGAAACAGGCTTCTGTGCAGGAAAAGTCCTGGTGCTTCCTATATGGCCGTTACATGACTTGGCACGAGATATATAGTCAAAATGTAGTGGATATGGCATTTCAGTCTTCAAAATTATTTTACATACACATGCCTTTCTGCATAGGCCCTAAAAAGCATACGTATTGTGCAGAATTGGATCGGAAATAGCTATTGACAAATAGAATGGACTAGAGTAAATGCTTTTAGTGTGAAACATTCCCACACAGATACTGACACACACACAGATACAGACACACTCTCAGACTTAATTTCCCATTTGTAATTTACTGTTACACACATGTAAGCGCTCTCTGAGCCGTGGAATCATTCATCTCAATCAAGACTGATGATGCTTTATTAAGCACTCAAGCAGTGGAGTGTAGAATGGAACAAAAAATGGAGAAGCCAGAAGAGGAGCAGGTGCTTGCAGAGAGATCTTTAGTAATCAAGTCATGGATGCGATGCCAAGGGGCCAACATGCAAGCTATGCACAGTTCACTTTAGAATAAGGTCAGGTCTGCCCTCTCCTAGCCATTGACTGTCAAATTAAAAAGCCTCTCTCTCTTTCTACAACCCCCCCCGTTCCAACCCTCTCACTAAATGACAGTGAATAGCAAACTCAAACAAATGACACCATAGAGCACTACCTTGTGAACAAAATGGCAATCTAATAGACTTTTTCCCCATGCCTCTTATTCTTTGTGCACCTCAGTTTCTTCCTCATTTCCTTTTTCCCATCCTTTCTGCCTGTCGCATATGTGCATAGATTGTTAAGCTCCAAATGTGACCAACAGTGCTCCAAAAAGCACCCTTAAAGCAGCCACAAATAATAAATAAAATGTAATTAAAAGGTTTGTGAAAAACAGACAAATGTAGGTTGTCATTCACTGAAAATGTCCTCTACTCATATGCTCTCAAATCTCATTTGCACTTCTGCATATTCCAACTTGGAGTGTCACAAACTGTTGCAAGATATCACAATAAACAATTCTAATCAAATATGTCACGACAAGTCATGATGCTTCATATGTGAATGTTTATGAATGCAAAATAAGATTTGAGAGGTACAGTAGAGCTATAGCTTTGTTGGTCTTATTAGCAGGGTATGTGTTATCTATGTCTGTTTTGATCAATCCATTTTGATTTATTTCAATCTTGTACTCCGTCCTTCTAGCTAGACCCTCTCTCCCACCACTCCATCCACATTTTACTTATTTATTTTTTTATTATTTTTATTCCAAGCTAATCCATTGAAAATGAAAATGAGATTGAGACCTTCAATCAATCAATCAATCAATCTATTACATACCTACACACTCTATAGTATAACAGATCTGTTAAAAGCGAGTCTACATTTATGTCTAATACATTTCAATGCATAGGCTATATGACCATACACAATATTTATTCTCAAGTCAATTGTGTGGCAGCAGTGCAATGCATAAAATAATGCAGATCCGTGTCAGGAGCTTAAATTAATGTTCACATCAACCATAAGAATGGGGGGAAAAATGTGATCTCCATGACATGATTGTTAGTGCCAGATGGGTTGGTTTGAGTATTTCTGTAACTGCTGATCTCTGGAGATTTTCACGCATAACAGTCTCTCGAATTTACTCAGAATGGAGCCAAAAACGTCCAGTGAGCGCAGTTCTGAGGACGGAAATGCCTTGTTGATGAGAGAGGTCAATGGAGAAAGGCCAGACTGGTTCGAGCTGACAGAAAGTCAGATAACTACACTGCACAATTGTAGTAAGCAGAATTGCATCACAGAAAACATGTTTAGCCTTGAGGTGAATGGGCTACACCAGCAGACCATAGTGTTCTTAATAAAGTGCTTAGTGAGTGTAGGCTTATGGCAAAAGGTCCAAAGAACTTGTATTCATAATGGGGACTGACTGTTGAGATCCATGAGAAAATGACTAAAATGTACACTAAGTTGCTATTTATTGAAAATCATGCTCTCAAATGTCATCCAATTTAAATAAGGTGAGTAAAGACAGTTTGACATCAAGAAATGTGGGAACCAACGTTTTACATCATTGACATCAAATCTGGCACAGCATGCCTTAAAGTGGCATATTTTTACAATTTGAGTTGTATGGACTAATATTATTGTGCTTATTTTTATCATTTTTGGAGCTTAAGGAACTTTCCCTATTATGGAAAAGAGTACTCTGGACATTCTGCAGTATTTCAATGGAAGAAATAAGTCATAATTGAACAAGTGTGTAATGCAAGAGCACGAGAGGGTGACAAAAAGTCTTTAGCAGCAGCCCATTAAGTCAGAGATTTCTTCCAGGCACCACAGTGGTCTGTTGCCTCCATTTGAAGTCTTCATCACAGAGAAGGGAACCCAGTCAACTTCACAGGCATACTATAAATATATATATACACACAGTGTACAGTGATGTGAAAAAATTATTTGCCCTCTTCCTGATTTGTTCTATTTTTGTTTATTTTTTATTTATTTATTTTTTTTTTATTGAAGCAAAAAGTTAACCAACACCAATATCACGTGAAATACCATGTGAAAAACAAACTGCCCCCTTAAACTTAATAGCTGGTTGTGCCACCTTTAGCAGCAAAAACTGCAACCAAATGCTTCTGGTAACAGTCTTTCACAACGTTGTGGTGGAATTGTGGCCCATTTTTCTTTGCAGAACTGCTCGTTTAAGGTCCTGCCACAGTCTCTCAATTTGTTTCAAGTCAGGACATTGACTAAAAACTTTAATTTAGCACCTTTTGAGCATTCAGAGGTGGACTTACTCCTATGCTTTGGATCATTGTCTTGTTGCATAATCTAGTTGTGCGTGAGCTTCAACTCACGGACTGATGACCGGATGTTCTCCTTTAGGATAATCTGGTAGAGAGCAGAATTCATGTTTCCCTCAATTATTGCAAGTCACCCTGGCTCTGAAGCAGCCAAGCATCCCAACACCATCGTAGGTATGATGTTCTTTTTGTGGAATTCTTTGTTTGATTTAAGCCAAATTTATTTTGTTTTCTCAGATTGCCTTTTGTAGGAAATTTGGTTGATGTAGATGTACACGGTACAGATTAAAGTGCCGCAATTCTCCACCATTATATGAAGGAACCGTATGTGTGAGCTAGGAATTAAATTAAACAGTCCTTATTCTATGTTATTATGTATTTATAATGGAATTAGTCACTTTTGACAACCATTATAAATTAGATAAATGACAAATAACTAGATTATTTGTCTGAATAAAATTGACAACCATTAAAATAGTAATACAATGTCTCATTGTATCCGCTCACAAATTATTTTGTAAGGAATTAGTTTTAATAAGGGAATTATGATTAATTCACTTATTGGAGTAATATTATTCTCATAGTTTATTGAAAATAATATTACACATATTTAGGTACAGCTTTGAAGCGAAATCTTTTAAAAACAGGGATGAGATTATTTATCAAAATATACCACAGTAAAACAAACTTTATTGCTATTCTAACACAAACAACATGGTTGGTGAAAAGTGACAGAATGTGAAGTAAATGATCAATACAGAGAAACATTTTTGTTCATTGTCTGTTGACAATGCCTTAAGAACCATTATCTTTCTTTGAGTCTAAATCGATTTGTATATAATATCCAGCTGAACCATGATGTCACCATACAAGATTAACTCTTTCCCCGCCAGCGTTTTTAAAAAAAGTTGCCAGCCACCGCCAGGGTTTTTGACGATTTTCGCTAAATTTTAATGGCCCGCAGAATATTTTCTTCCATGAATATATGAAGATGCTATATATCACAATAAAGATCTGAGCCTCTGCTTTTAGGCAAAAAAAAAAACGATTTTATTTTATCTTCATTTGTTCTTTTTGTATTGCGACTTGAACAGACGTCGGTTTTGTCAAAAACAACATTTCAGACAAAAAGCTGATAAAAAGGCATGTTTATGTCTGATATTTTGAGCTTCTCAATACTCCATTTCTTCATGTTTGAGACGATCGCAGTCTGTTTCTTTGATCAAAGAGTTGCGTACTCTTTCAAAACATGCGGAGGGGTCTTCCTTACCGTATAACACCTAAAACATGGAAACCCGGAAAATTCCGTGTTTGGTGGGGAAAGAGATAAAGATTATAATAATCGATTTGTAAGTTAGAAGTGATAACAAATTATTACACATATTTTAAAAGGTATATCACCTGTAATCATTAATTTGTCAGTTATAAAAGTGATCACAGGCCATAGAGTCATTTTCAGAATTATCTAGCAAGGCTAGATATGGTGTATATTCTGTGGGACCATGCGGTCTCTGTTGAGCTAAG
Source organism: Xyrauchen texanus (assembly GCF_025860055.1). Lineage (NCBI taxonomy): Eukaryota > Metazoa > Chordata > Actinopteri > Cypriniformes > Catostomidae > Xyrauchen > Xyrauchen texanus. Next base: position 8,611,098 of record NC_068278.1, on the reverse strand, counting down.
AGAGAATGTCCTTGGAATGTGCAGACGGGGAGAAAAAGATGTCCCTGTTTTAGGTCCATGTTGATTTAGGGTCTTGGGACTTTCTTCACAAATCTCAGTTTCCTGATATGGCCACAGATTTATGCATTTAAGGTCACACTTGGCCATTTGGTCTTACCAAAGGTTTAAGTTTGTGGAACAAAGAAGGATCTTCTTTATTAGTCAGCTCTGTCATTACAAACCCTAATTGGAGATTAAACAGGCATGGGAGAGATGGTCTCCTTCAGCAATTTAGGTGCAAAATATTTGTTTTTATGAATCTCTAATGGATCGTGGGGGATATCTCTAATCTGTGGAATGTGATGTGTTCATTTGATGGCTTTGTTCATGGATAATCCTACACTTTGCTTTTCATTAGATTTTGTTGCAACAATTTAGTATGAGATACAGTATACACAAAAACAGAAGAAATCAGGCAAATACTTTTTCAGAGCAATGTGTGTGTGTGTGTGTGTGTGTGTGTATATATATATATATGTGTATATGTATACAGTATATATATATATATATATATATATATATATATATATATATATATTAGGGCTATCAATCGATAACAAATTTTAATCAAATTAATTACACGGTGTCCCAATTAATTAATCACGATTAATCGCATATACAAATATTTGCTGAGAAAGCCCCTCATATAACAATAACTCAATATGTAATGATTATACATATTTATATCAATATATAATTATACATAGTTATCTTTAAATATTAAAAAAGTATATATATATATATATATATATATATATATATATATATATATATATATATACACTCACCTAAAGGATTATTAGGAACACCATACTAATACTGTGTTTGACCCCCTTTCGCCTTCAGAACTGCCTTAATTCTACGTGGCATTGATTCAACAAGGTGCTGAAAGCATTCTTTATTCTTTAGCATCCTTCATATTGATAGGATAGCATCTTGCAGTTGATGGAGATTTGTGGGATGCACATCCACGGCACGAAGCTCCCGTTCCACCACATCCCAAAGATGCTCTATTGGGTTGAGATCTGGTGACTGTGGGGGCCATTTTAGTACAGTGAACTCATTGTCATGTTCAAGAAACCAATTTGAAATGATTCGAGCTTTGTGACATGGTGCATTATCCTGCTGGAAGTAGCCATCAGAGGATGGGTACATGGTGGCCATAAAGGGATGGACATGGTCAGAAACAATGCTCAGGTAGGCCGTGGCATTTTAAACGATGCCCAATTGGCACTAAGGGGCCTAAAGTGTGCCAAGAAAACATCCCCCACACCATTACACCACCACCACCAGCCTGTACAGTGGTAACAAGGCATGATGGATCCATGTTCTCATTCTGTTTACGCCAAATTCTGACTCTACCATCTGAATGTCTCAACAGAAATCGAGACTCATCAGACCAGGCAACATTTTTCCAGTCTTCAACTGTCCAATTTTGGTGAGCTCTTGCAAACTGTAGCCTCTTTTTACTATTTGTAGTGGAGATGAGTGGTACCCGGTGGGGTCTTCTGCTGTTGTAGCCCATCCGCCTCAAGGTTGTGCGTGTTGTGGCTTCACAAATGCTTTGCTGCATACCTCGGTTGTAACGAGTGGTTATTTCAGGCAAAGTTGCTCTTCTATCAGCTTGAATCAGTCGGCCCATTCTCCTCTGACCTCTAGCATCAACAAGCCATTTTCGCCCACAGGACTGCCGACTGCCGCATACTGGATGTTTTTCCCTTTTCATACCATTCTTTGTAAACCCTAGAAATGGTTGTGCGTGAAAATCCCAGTAACTGAGCAGATTGTGAAATACTCAGACCGGCCCGTCTGGCACCAACAACCATGCCACGCTCAAAATGGCTTAAATCACCTTTCTTTCCCATTATGACATTCAGTTTGGAGTTCAGGAGATTGTCTTGACCAGGACCACACCCCTAAATGCATTGAAGCAACTGCCATGTGATTGGTTGATTAGATAATTGCATTAATGAGAAATTGAACAGGTGTTCCTAATAATCCTTTAGGTGAGTGCATATATATAAAAATATTCAGATAATTAAAATGCTTTACATTCCTGTAGCAGAGGAGTTAATCATTAATAAGACAATACAAAAAGTGGCTTTAGAATACAATGTATTGTTTACTACCATATTATTGAACATAAGTCAATCATTGACATACAGTTCACAGCAATCCATTTCACAAGTGAATTTGTCAATCAGTTGGAGATTTATTATGAGGGCTTGTTTAAGGACCCGTCAATTTACACCTATGTCAGACATGCTTGTGTAGCGTCTCGGGTGCATTGTGTCATAAACATAAAATGTTTAGGTCACTGTGTCAAGTTAAATATGGTTTAATACTCAATCTTTAAACACTTCTTGAGATCCCTTAGATCGCATTTGCACTCCGAGTGTTTTGAATGCAAGAATGTAACGCATGTTTGTGTTGTTCTGCCTACTGAAGTGTTTTCTTCACTGAATAAACTGCGAGTTGCTCATACAGCTGAAATTTCACTTACTGCCCTCTGGGGTAAACAGGTGGTACTACAAGCTTGCATTTCTCAGTAATCTTCTTTATTATGGGCCGGGGGCATGTGATTAATTGTGTTAACTTTTTTAAAGCGTTATTGTTTGTAAAATTAAATCGCACTGAATTAACGCGTTAATTAGACGGCCCTAATATATAAACAATTTTATTTTCAATTATGATTTTGGCTTCCAATGATTATAAAAACAAGATAATCAAGATAAAACGATTATTGTGCCACATTCCATTTCACAATTACATTTATGGTGAGTTAAAGATGGATCGAAGTGAACAAAAGTGAGGGTGTAGTCTTAGCCCATTATACAGTGGAACAAAATATGTTTTTGATCAGTCTTTTTTGGCTTGTTTTCCAAATTATATCTAAAACTACATTTACTTTAGGTAAGAAAAATTGTTATTGGAGAATGTTGAATACAATATTTAATCAGGGCTTGTCCAGTACAAGTGAATTTTTGATGGGGCAAGTGAAATAGATTTTTACTTCCCCGACTGGACAAGCAGACTGATTAAAATGTCAATAACAAAAAAATAACCAGCTATAATTGTGATAGCCTAGGCCTGTGTCACTTATTAGAAAGTTCATATTCATATTCTGCTGTTGAAATTAACCCAGATCATGTAATTTTATAATTCGCTAGCGATCTAGTAACAGCTGTGCCCAGTTTGATCGACAAGCGGTGTATGTGTGTGTTTGCGGAACAAGTGCGTGTTCCGAAAATACTCATGCTAATGCGTGCCCGAACAGTCAAATACATTACAAAATTTTGCCAAAATGCCCATCTTGGTGAGGTATTCATGTAAACATAGAGAGTGATGTCTAAAGTAAACGTAAACAGCAGGGAAAAAGCGAAATTGTATTAAAATGTCAGATTTGTAAGTGTAAATGTAAGTTAATAGACCTGCTGCCTTCTAGTGTGTCATCATAATAATCAAACAACCATAACAAGAAAACACTCACTACTCTTGACTGAGTAACTTTAGTAACTTTAAAAAGTATTCATCTATTATAATCATACAGTGAAGATCAGTAGTAGTTTTATGTTGCATTTCATTCTGAATGTTTACTTGAATACTTGATAGCCTGCTGCTGTTTAAAACTTTTAAAGCTGTTAAAAAAGCACTGAATTTTCTTATCTTGTCTTTTTATTCTATTATATTTTGTTGTTATTTTATTACTGACTGTTTAATAGTCTTGAATACTTAAAAACTTGAAACCATTCTTACATAATTAACACTTTAGTTGATGTTTTTATTTGTTGTGGTTTTGAAGCTGGTATTGAGAATCATCAAATTTCACTATCGACTACTGAAATGTTGGTATTGTGATAATGTATAGCCTTTATTGTACATGGTAGATCTTGCTGCAATAACATGATGAAAAAGTCAATCTTATAGTAGAACTATGAGCATCCCTGCTGTAAATGATGGCGATGGAGGCTTTCCTTTATTTGTCTACCATATGTAACAAAATGATGTTTCCAAAGTCAATGAGTAATCGTGTTAAATAATTGTGATCTCAGTATTGACCAAAATAATTGTGATGATGATTTTTGCCATAGTTGAGTAGCCCTACTGTATATAACTCTCTCCATAAATGGCATTCCTCTCCATCTACAAATGCATGAGCATTTAATGCTGACTGGTCCTAAACACTAATCAATCAAACTACAACTTAAACTCCTTTTCTTTCTTTCTCTCTCTCTCTCTCTCTCTCTCTCTCTCTCTCTCTCTCTCTCTCTCTCTCTCTCTCTCTCTCTCTCTCTCTCTCAGCATCACATTCACTGACAGCGACCTTACATTAGCTTGGCCTTCTCTTCATTGATTTCACTGTGCGTTGAGTACATCCAGCAAGGTGACATTGCAAGGTGACAGGACCCTGACTACTCCAACTACTACTAACAACACACTGCCTTCAATTACCTGTCACCAGGCTTGCACTCCTCAGGTAAGCAGACTATGATTTGAAGTCACAGCTAAAAGGTCGTTCCTTGAGGAACTCGTGAAAAACAATGTAAAGTATTGGGACTTTAAGGATGGGCTCAGTGGGAGCCCATCCTTAAAAGATACATTACAGTAAATATATGCAAATCATTATCTAGTTACTGGTATGTCTAATATTAGTCATATGCCCCAACTGGGATATACCTGTATATATTTACCAGCAGGGGGACATGACATTACACTTACAATGTGTACTAGATAAAGTTACATGGTATGTGATCAACATTTGAATCGCAAATACATTTATTATATTATATAAGTACAAAAAAACCACCTGGTCTCATAGAATTACTTTACTATACATACAGTACATTTTCGCAAAATTATTTTCACTTGGCTCGTTGTACATATTGCAGCAGTTTCATAGTGAAATAAAAATAGAGGTGCTAAAATGACAATTATTTGTGTTTCCATTCAAACAAATCAAGAGTATAATGGCAGATTCATAAACCCTTTTTGTTTTGTTACCATCAAAACACTCACTATAGTGCATAACAATGTAAGGTGATGTATTGCACGTTTAGATTACACAACCAACTACATGTATAAGTTGTTTTGGAGCAATCACTCTGCGCAGTAACTGCAACTGATAGAGTGTTGCACTTCTGATATAATGAACCAGGGTATGAGTACTGAAGAGCATGCGATTAGGCAAAAGTGTCATAGAAGCACTATAGTATTTTGTTGTTGCTTCAGCAGTTGCTTTTTTCATCTCACATTTGTTTTATATGACTCATTTCTATCAGTTAGGTTTAGGTTTAAGGTTTAGGGTAGAGAGGTCGTTTTGTTGATTTAAAGGAGACCAATTATTCCCCTTTTTATAAGATGTAATATAAGTCTCAGGAGTACCCAGAATGTGTCTGTGAAGTTTCAGCTTAAAATACCCCATGGATAATTTATTATACCATATTATAAATGGGTGGAATCCACTTTTTGGGTGGAATCAAAAACACGCTGATTTTGTGTGTATCTCTTTAAATCCAAATGAGCTGCTGCTCCCCGCCCCCTTTCCGGAAGATGGCTGTGCCTTTACAGATCGTGCTTCGGTCAATACAGCAACAACAAATCAGAACCTATATGACTGACAGCGTAAATACCGGAGTTCAGGCAGGGCTGGACTGGGAAGAAAAATCGGCCTGGGATTTTACATAGCAAGTTCGATGTCCTTTTTCGCGGCACCGTTTTGTGGTCCGTCCTGCATAACGCGGTGGCTCATTTTAGTCTATTGCGGCTAAAGTGACATCACTATAGAGCAGAATTGAAAACCATTCATTTTGACAGACTGTTTTTGATTAATTGAATTATAAGAAAGAGGAGTGGGTGGACTTTTAACATTGTAGGGTGGTTGTGTACACACACTGCCGACTCACATTTATGTTCCATCACCATGTAAATGTGAATTTTGCATAATAGATCCCCTTTAAACCTTGATAGATTCAAAACTTGATCTAATAGAGAGAAAATGTAATTCATTTTAGTGCCAAACCATCAACATTTAACATCAGAACTGCTGCGATACATGTAAGGAATCACGTAATATAATTTTGTAAAAATTTTATGAGATGAGGCTGAAAAACAACCTACTGTAGCATATTTAGAGTGTACAGTAGATGTTTAATCAGTGGTAGAAAAAAAGCGTTAAATTGACTTGTCCTTGTCAGGACTTTTTTTTTCTTCTAGAATGATTAGTCAAATGGCATTTACGACTTCGGTGTTTGGCTCCGGAACCGAATGCCCATGCGAAAAAGATGGCAGCCAGCAGGTTGCGAACTTTTGGGAGGTCATGTGCTTCTGAGCAACTGCCTTTTTTATGAATGGTAATGCTATCAGATTTCTTCAGGTATTATAGACCTCCTTGTTTGGAAGTATTTTAAACAACAAAATGTGGGCCTACCTGTCCTTGCAGGAAAGCATAAAGCAAGCACAAGATGTATTTACACTTGAAATGTAGTATGTTACTTGGGATTTAATTAAATAAGTAGACATGTCTAATATCTATCAGTTGGTGAAACAAGATGGCCACATTCCCCAAGACTTCAATAAGGGTCTCATAAATGCATGAGACATACACCCTCACTCATCAGGAATTATTTATTTAAAGTCTGATCCTGATGTCTCATGGATGAATTGATCACTACGTTTTGCCTGTGGTAATCATTTCACTTACCTTGCCCTCTTGGCAATCAATAAGCTTTCTTTAATAATGCAACTCATTGATTGGTTTGGCCCCTGAGTAAATTGAACAATTATTCAAATAGTTATTTATCATTGTGTGTTGTTGGATGAAGCTGGATTTATTTCTGTGTTAAATGCTCCTCTGAATGTTCATACCACGAGAGAGCATGTTAAAGATTCTCATAGTATTTTATAGAGAGATGAATTTCTGATGTGATTAAAAGCACATTATGCTTAATTGGGATTTTGATTCTCAAGTGTAACATTTTGATTCTGTTTTTGCAGTTCTGGTAGAGAAAAGAAGAAAAATAACCCACGGGAGCCAAGGCCTAATCCATTGTTACACGTGCATCACTTACATGTGATTCAGACACATTGAGCCAAGATGCTTGTGCAGGAGATATGTGTTCAAATATGGCCTGCGTCATGTCTTGACCCCATTAATACAAATAGCTTAATAACTGGCTTTTAATGGGAACTACATTGCATAAAACATTAAAGTCATATGCACACTTTCTATGGCTAAATTTAATTATCTTCAAAGCTCAACAAGTATGAAACAGAAATGAAAAACAATGATGTTAACGATGTAACTAATGTTTTTTACACATTTGATACTAAACTCAGAGTTTGTTATTATATTTATCCTACTTATTTAATGGCCCCATAATCCTTCCAAAATAGTCTACTATTTTTTATTTTATTTATTTTATTTCCAAATTTATTTCAGTAGCTTAAACTATTTCTTAAATATTGTGAATTTCTCAGAATGATTCTAGCCTTGACTTATTGAAACCCCTTCCAAAGGCTCCTCTCTCAACAATTGAACAATATTAATACAAATATACACCTAAAAAAAATATTCTCCTAGAAAACAGACATCATGACTCTATCTTCATTAATATGGTTTAGAAAGAAGCAGTAAAACTCAATCCCTCCAAATAAATAAATAAATCCAAACATTCTTCTCATGAGGACCCATCATTAGCCAAGCAGTGGAGGTAAATTAACTCTCCTCCACTTGAGTGACTCTAGCAGAAAGTGTGGGAAAGGCCACTATTAGACTGCCGGAGCATATTGGGGATTTTATGATTAGCTCAATGCTTAATAGAGTAATTGTCAGCCTCTGGAACTCATTGGATGGAGGGGAGAGAGACAAATTGTCATTTTAGAATGTCCAAGGATCACATGATTCATATGGAGTGATGTATGTGTGTCTATGTGCATATGTGCTTGATATATATAGGCAAATATGTAACTTTGTGATTTAACTATGTATAACAATTGTGACGAGGCATGCAAAAAATGAGGATCCAAGTGCATCTTTAATGAAACAAAAGATAAACAAGGTAACTCAGACTATACTAAAACACAGGAAACCAGGCACAGAACATGACAACACATGTGAGAACTGACAAACTAACCGGGGAAACAAGGGCTTAAATATACAAGGGAACAAACAAGGGAATGAGGAACACCTGTGGAAACAATCAGGGGGAAACCAATCATAAAATGAAACTACAAAGGACAGGAAACAGAACTAAACAATAATTTCAACATAAAAGCACAAAAACAAAAGACAACAGGTAATATGTGACAACAATATTCTAATGTGATTTCATAAATTCTATGGAACACAAAATGAGGACCTAAAGTACCTTAAAAGTAGCTGATCATTTTTACTAGATGTAATTCAGTTGTGATATCAGGAATGGACATTTGCACTAGTAACAATGTAATTATTGAAAACAAAAATTACCATTTGTACTAGTAAGAAACACATAGTTGATATGTGAAAATGCAATTTATCTCTCTGTTGTTCTAAGCTGTTCTAATATGTCTTCTCCATTTGGCCCGATCCTTTGCGTCTTATGGGGCGAGGACCATGGCCCGCATATTTTTTGCAAATCTGTCCGGCCACCACTTCTTTTGTCTTCCACATCGTCGGCGGCCTCCTGGGTCAAAATGGAGGGCTATTCTTGCCACAGAGTTCTCATCGCCATGAATAACGTGACCATTCCATCAGAGGCGTGTTTCCCTCATCTTCTCCGCTATCAAGGTTACTCCAAGTCTTTGTTGGACGGCCTTGTTCTTTACATAGTTAAGGCGGGTCAAACTGAGTGTCCACCGGAGCATCTTCATCTCCATGGCATGGAGGACTTGCTTATGCTTCTTTATAATGTGCAAGCAGTCTGCCCCATAAAGGGCTACTGGATGCACTAAGGTCTTATACATTTTCACCTTGAGGTATTCAGGCATTTTCTTATCGCTGAGGACCTCGGTGACCTGTCTCCTTTTGGCTCATGCCGTGTTGATTCTTGCTTGGGCATCAAGAATGGTGTCACCATCTGATGCGACCAGGAAACCAAGGTATTTGAACTGTGATGTCTTCTTCAAATCCTGTCCATTGTTGCTGATGGTGCCATTGGTTTGGGGTACTCGGTCTCCAAGAACTCAATCTTTTGGACATTGAGCTGCACTCACTAAACCAATCTTTCCAATTATGTGCATGATGTTGAAGAGCAGGGCAGGTCTCTTGTGAAAGTGCCACATCCTCTGCATGCAGGAGTGTCCAGGGGAGTGGTGAATGTAGGTCAGCTGTCACCATATCCATGCAGAGTATGAACAGTAGGGATGAGAGGGCTGATATTTTGTGGACACCGGCTGGACATCGAACCATGCTTGTGACGTTGCGGTAAAAAAGTTGGGCCCAACTACACTTCTGGGACACTATGGGATCATAGCGCTCACAAGATAAGGTCATGTGGGACCTGATCAAAAGCATTTTCCAGATCTATAAATGCCATGTGCACTGTCTTGTTCTTCTCCCGGTGCTTCTCCATCAGCAACTGGGTGGCATGGATGGTGCCGCATCCTTTGACGAAACCGGACTGGTTAGGCATGATGGTGACGATGTTTTGGAGACACTGGTTCAGAACGTGCTCAAATATCTTGGCATAAAAGCTAAATTAAGCAGTATTTGGTGCACGTGCTGACATCCCCCTTTCCTTTCCAAATCAGCACTGTCATGCTGGTCATCCAGGCACAGGGAGGCTTATTCTGAGCTGTGACTCGGTTGAAGAGTGTGGCGAGAAATGCTGCTCCACACTCTCCAAGCATCTTCCAGTTCTCAGCCTGTATATCATTAGGGCCAGTCGCCTTCCCATTCTTCATCTTCTTAATGGACTTTTTCACTTCCTTGATTGTAATCAACGATGCGGCTCCAAAGGTGGGCTGAGGGCTTGTTATTTGCTGGTGCGGGAATTCTTCATTGCATAAACCAGCGAAGTAGTTGGACCATCTACGCAGGATAGCTGGTGGGTCCCGCTAGATCTGATTATCAGCCCTCTGACTTGAATTACGTGGCTGATGTCTTGAGTCAAATGGTGGTAGGACTTAGCGAGGCAGTAGATATTGTTTGCCCTTTTGGCGTGTATAGCTGGGCATACAGGTCCTGGTATTGGCGGCTCTTTGCAGTTACCACGGCCCTTTTTTCTGCCAAGTTCAGTGATCAGTAGAAAACACTAAGCCATGTACTCCACCAAGTCTTAAATGCCTTTTGCCCTGGCTTTGTCCTTCCTATAGTTTCCACTGCCTCCCGATGTATCATCTCCACAGCTTCGTTCCACATGGCCTCCACTGTGTGATCGGGATTCATCATGAAGTTGGACAATGTTCATTTTCCACCACTTAATCCGTTTGGGGCCAGTTGTTGGTGTCTTCGCATGCTGCACCTGATCCATTTGAATGTACAGCACAAGGAGTCCGTGTTGATGGGTGACGCTGTCAGATGGGATCACTTTGGTGTTAGTCACCCACTTCAGGCCTTGCTGCCGGACCATCCAGTGGTCGATCTGAGTCACGTGGCTACCACTGGTGTGTTGGTGTGCCAGGTGTATTGGTCTTTTCTTGAAATACTGAAAAATCTTCTACTCACACATGCAACGGTTTCCATCTTTTTTTTTTTCCATTGTGCAACCATTCACACAAACTTTGAGATGTACATAATTAGTTATTTTATCAGTCAACAAATATCGTCATCCGCTCAGTTGAAAGAAGCGCTTTTATGCTGTATTGCACTACACCACCTCTAAAATCTTTACAGGATCTAAAAATAATATGTATCACACTTACCAACTATGTAAATGGCTATAGGAAAAAACTGGGCATTACACACTAAACTAAACAACTCAAGATCACTGCAGCTGTCAAGTCGATACTATCACAAACTCATGTTCTAAGAGATGCATGACTGATGTAAACAAACATGAATGTACAGGAGCGCTACCATTGATGTTGCTGCTTCTGTGTTCGGCGTCTCAAAAGAAACAGGGCCAGCACATTTGTGAACGGTTTTGGGTGGAAAGAATGAGACTGTGATGTGAGTTGGATACGAGTAGCGATAAATGTTTTCTCCACTTTGAGCACTTGTTTGCCATCTCCATTTTTAGTTTTTTTGTGGTCCAGTGTTGCCGTGCATGGTCTATTTTCTTGCACACCATATGACTTAAGATCAGATTTGAGTTGTGAAGCATCATTAATTACTAGTCAGGGACTAGTAATAATTATTTAATTTTTTTTAAATGGTACTTTGGCATCCACTAGTAATCATTCCATTGCTGATCTCAAGAATTAGCATTTTACTAGTGAAAACTGAATTATAGATAACTATATTCATATCCTGATTAAATGTTAAAAGTTTGTGATAAAACTGCTTTTGATACTGAGTCCACCCTTTAGTAATAGTCCATATCATATCACTATAACCAAACAATCCCCCAAATCTGTAGAATTTAAATGATAAATGACAGCTGCTGAGCCTCTCGGATTAACTTGCCTTAGTCATGTTTCAGTGTGTATCCAAATGTGTGTGTGTGAGTGTGGTAATGGTGTGATGAAGTAAAGGGAGGGGGAGCAATTAAATAAAGTTAAACCAGCCTCCATGTTTTTCCAATGTTGTCATGGTAACAACTTGTAGGGCCACTGCAAACAGTGTGTTGTGTTTGAGGAGAGGAATGTGAATGATGTGCTTGTGGTGAAGAGCTAAACATTCCTCAATGATGTTTGAAAGCTTTGCTGCTTCAGGACCAAGAAAACAAAGTCTTAACAGGAAAAAAAAAGTTACAGTGGAGAGTAGTGATGGGAAATCAGATAATTTAACTGATTTGGATCTTTGAGTCTCGTTCAGCAAAATTAACAAATCTATTTAAGTCATGTCGTTTATTTGAGCAGAATTAAATTAAAATGTTACATTTTCAATAGTCAACCGCTCCCAACACCTCTACTTACACAAACTTTAATTATAGTCCCAATAAGGAAAAATTGATAATGCAGCCAAGGACAAATTATGAGAAACAGAAATGATTAGTTCACCTCTGGATTGAATCTTCAAGTCCAAGACATTTGTTCTTTTGTCACAGGATCATTTCTGTGTCCTATAAAGTAAAGCATAGCATATATGGCTGTCATGTGACAAATGAACGAACGACCAAAAGAGTTAAATGGTGAACTAATAATTTCTGTTTCCTATACAGCACCTATATGGTTTTCACTTAACAAACGTACGGTGGATGCTCAATGCATGTGCGCGGCCAACACAAAATTAACGAATCACTCTCTGAGACTGCTTGTTCTTCTGAGTCACATAAAAGATTCATTTAAAATGAATGACCCATCACTGGTGGAGAGATTTTGGTGGGATGTATATTGAGACTCAATACTGAACTGGTGAGCTTTGAGCTAGCCCAGAAGAAGAAAAAAAAAACATGCCTATATCAGTTAAACTAGTGCAGTTGGTTACTAGCGTTACATAAAATTGATGATAAGTGAATTTTCATGATGCGATCATGGTCTTTCTGTGCACAATTATAAGTGCAAAAATATATTAAGTAAAAGCATTTGTTGCAGAAATCTTACAATTGGTAAGTTCAATAGAGCTGCATTTTTTTTTATTATCGTTTCTCCTCCTAAAAAAAGTGCATGATGCCCTGAATGACTACCAATAATCTCTACTGAACGACCAAGAATAATGCAAATACAGAATTTTCACATTCAATCTAGAAGCTATTTTGAAAATTTGTATTACATTATTACAATAACTTCTCCATTATTAATAGTGCTTATATATGTTCATTCACCTCTGTTCATGTTTAGACTAAGTGTTGTTTACTGCAGTCATTGCTGGTTGCTATTACCGTTGTTTGTTTTTTAATTTGTGTATGGAATGCTCACTGAATATCCACCCACATTCTGTATGAATGTGTCACCTCATAGTCCCAACCAGTTCTAGCTGACTGTGCTGTGGTAAGCTTCAGTTGAAAACAAAGAGTTAAGGGAGAACGAGGACAGTTTTGAAGATAGTGAGCGAGGTAGACAGCCAGACAATGAGAAAGCAAGTTGCTGTGTCCTCCAGATAAAAGGCAATGTACCCATAGATAATTTACTATACTTGTCTCTTTGCATTTTTCTTTTACTAACCCTTTAGCCAAAGCCCTCTGTAAATGAGTTATTAGAGGAAACCGTCACATTATCTGAGAATACCAAACTTGCAGGTTGCCAAAATGGGCGAATGAGGGAAAAACCATTAAAGAGAGATAGATGCACAAAGACTAGTCTATTGCACAAATGTTTCTCTTGTGTTTGACTGCATCGTTCAAATGAAGTCAAGATTTTACAGAACCTGTGTCTGGTTGCATAAAGCACCTTAAGTATAATTTTCTCTTAAAATCGCCCTAAAGTTTCCCTTAAATGTAATGGTGTTGCAGAAAGCAACACTTAAGATTACTTAAGGGTCTTTATAGGTAAAATGTCATAATCCCCCAATTTTCCTTAAATATTGTTGCATAAAGCCCCTTAACTTCCATTTTCCTAAGTAAGCCTTGTGGGTAGTAAAACCTCACCTTAAGTGTTGGCTAAGAGTTACAAGGTTTCTATAAATTGAGAAATGGCGAAGTTTATAGAATCAGTTGAAGAGTACCTTATACCAATGCAAATTTTTCACGATAGGGACAGCATTTTAGACCATCTTAGCGATAATAAACAAGTGCAGAATTACTATGGGGATTTGCTAACATGATGAAAGGCAATCTAATATCACATCTAACACCTTAAATTTACCTCACTACTCACTATCAAAGGTGTCTTCCTAAAGTGGACTCTGACCGGCCATAAAAGCAGAATCCTCCATTAATTACTTCGTATGATAAACTCAGAGTTTTAAAAATGTTTATGCAGTAATCTGCAGAAATCACAAACGACTGTTATTGGTGCATCCAGAACAGCGCTGAGAAAAGTAACAGGTGCCATGTGAAAATGTAGTAGGCGCTGATTCGGAAGAGGTCGGACAATAATTTACACATTAATAATGATACTGAGAATCTTTATTAGTCACTAAAATGAAAATAAAAACAGTAATCTATTTTTTTGTGTTAAAATTGCTCTCTATATTGTCTATATTATAGATCAGTGGTAGGGACATGACCACATCCATGGTATCAGTAGAATTTTAATACGGTAAAACCTGGCTCAATGTAGTAAAACTACATGGGTTCCCTTAGATAAGATAAGTGTCTAAAGGATTATATGCAACACACTCAAATCATTCTCTTAGTTAAGGGGAAATAACGCCTTAAGTGTTACACTTAAGTGAAAAACTCAAGGTGATTTATGCAACTGGGCACTATTTTATCTATATTTTCCTATGTATTAGGGATGGGCGGATTCATCTTGAAATATCGATACGTCCGATACTGATGATATTGATGAGGATCGAGCCTCACATACTGTAAATATCAATCCTGAGAGTTTTTAATATGAATATTATTATTTTATGTTCAATCATATTCTGTCATTTTTGTTAATAAATGAAGAAACAGATAAGGAATTTGATCATTTGAGTTCAGGTCTATTTAATGATAACAATAAGTTTTATAATGTTAAATGTGTAATAACCCATTTTATCACAAAAACGTGATATATAAAAAAGGTATCATTGAATCAGTATCTGTGATAATTATTCTTGATACAACTTGGTATGGAATTGAAAAGAAAAAAAGTGGTATCACCAATCTATCTATCCACAATGCTACCAGACAATCTGTCCTGCCTCTCTCTTTCATCATCTCCCTCTTAACCCTTGTGGCCAGTGAAGCACTTTATAGGGACTATTACTAGTGTTTATGTACTGGCACATTTGTGGACACCTGCTCTTTATGCCTCTATGCGCCAAGTAATGTTATGATCTACTCTTTCTCTCTCATTAACTCCGTGTCCATTTTATGAGGTATTAATTGGGTCATAATTTGGTTTTAAATGAAAGCATGTGTGAGTTCACTGATGGCAGCACATTTGTTCTAATTGAAAACAGACATGCAGACACAGCATGCCTGAAATATAGATATACACCGTATATTTTACATTTATATTTTGTATATTTTATCATCTTTAAAGTAGCTACCCTTTGCCGATACAGGTATGCAACAGGGGTGTCGTTATACTTTAGTGGCATCCGGGGCTTAGCCCGCAGGAATCCTTCCTTCTATGAGAGGGCCTGAAATTCAATGCAGGATTGCAAAATTCACAATTTGAAATACAAAGAAAAAATGCTTTGTATTTCACTTCACCAGCATTTGTACTTCACCTTTACCTGTTACATCTCTCATTATCTCCATCTCTTTAGTGTTCCATCTAAGCATGGAAATTAACATGGGCTCTGGGCAAACATGCCCCCTAAATTCAAAATATGGGGCAAAAAATGCCCCCACAAATAGTTCTTGTTGTTTTATTGATAACATCTGATAGAGAACTAGTTCCAAATTCATACATTGCGATCTTCATTTCAATTTAGCTGAACATCATTTGTTTCGCGACACTAGGGGTCTTGTCTTGAAGGCCTCGGTTACCTCTGAACTTGAGAAAAGGCTAATGAGAAATTTTCAGACAGAATTTGCATGTCCCTCCCCCGGACATATGGGTATAAAAGGAGGGAATCGTGCGTCTGTCCATTCAGATTTTTTCTTCCGAGCCGAGCGGTTGTGTGTACAGCAAGCTGGTGTTCCACTACTGTTCCACTCGCCTCTAAGAGCATTTCTATTGGATCCTACGGCGCATTACCAGCGGCTTTCTCCCTTCTCTGCATGCCAGTGCAGTCCACGACCCTGAGCGCTTCGACAGCGTTTCCTTAAAGAGCAAATGTAAAAGAGTATATTTCCTCTAAAAGAGTATACACATTTGAGTTGAATGTCTTTTTGAATATGTCTTTACACCTTTGTGTAGTTCCTGGATGCGGCAGATATCTCTCCGCTTCTGACGGTCATAAGAGCTGCCTCGCGTGTCTGGGCAGCGATCACACACTGGCAGTGTTTTATGAATGGTTCATGTTCTCATTGCGAGAACATAACCATGGCAATGTTGCGGTTCTGGCTTTCTTCCCTCCGAGAGAAAGCCACTTCTGCCGCCCCCGCGCAGCACCTCCTTCCTACAGGATTGCGGCTGGTGATGAAGGCGAATCCCCACGAACCACCCGCCCCCAGCATGCTCGTTTGCTTTCATCCGGGTCCAGAGCAAGACCGGCTCGGACCGCGGCCAGTATGATGTCTCCCTCGGACCCTGCGAGCTGGATAATGATTTCGCCGCTGCATCGGAGAGCGTCACAGCGGCGTCTGATGCTGATGACTCGACTGGGCTGCCACCTTCGAGTCTGCTCGTCCAGTCTGAGTCTGATGCACAGATGTCCGCTATGCTTGCCTGGGCCGCTGTGAGTGCAGGGCTGGACTGGAACCCTCTGTCCCCATCTGACCCCTCACATCTAGACGATTGGTTCCGAAACAAGCCTCCTCGCTCCTCCGCTCTCACTACCCTCAGTGGCAGAGTGGCCCCTCATGCTGTCTCCGCACTGCATGGAATGGCCCTCCTGCAAGTCCAACAAGCCAAGGCACTTAAAGATCTGCACTTGGGTAGTCCTGATCCTGATGTGCTGCAGGAACTGCGCTGGACGACCAACCATGCCCCCGGGCCACGAAGGTCACAGCGCCGTCACTCGGACAGTCGAAGCCCACACTCGTGGTCCAGGAACGACATCCGTGGCTGAACCTGGTCGAGATGCGGGACCCCGACAAAGCCCACTTTCTCAACACCCCCGTCTCCCAGTTCGGCTTATTCGGCAGTGAGGAAGCAGACGGAGGCCATCTCCCACATCATGCTTCGCCACCGTTCCAGCACGAGCTGTGATCTGTCTGCACGCCAAGAGTGTCCCCCTGCTGCTTCTAAACAACAGGCAGCTCCACTTCAACCTGGGCCCAGCTCTCAGCCTCAGCGTAGAGCTCCCTACAAGAAGCTGACAGCCCCATCTCACAAACCACTACTGGGACGCAGAAGGCTCCCAAGCGTTCCTGAGATGATTAAACCATGGAGCGAGATGGCTGCTACGGAGTTGCTATCTGAACTTCTCCATCCCCGGTTGAGGGCCAGGAGGGAAATCTCTTGCCGCACCCCGCACGGGCCGTGGTACCCACATTGCCAGGAAAAAGAGAGTGGTTTCTTCACTCCTTCGGTCACCCAACCGGTGCCCCCACATGCCATTCTCATGGCGGTCTGGTAAAAAACACCTACAGTCACGGCACCATGGACCCCTCACCTCCACACCTTTGACAGTAGACTCCCGGTGGGCCGGTTCTGATGAGTCTAGAGGACACCTCCATATCACCTCCCCCTCTGTCACTTTCCCGCCCCCATCCGGGTAGGCAGAGCAAGTAAGTGCTTTGAGTATTTTTTTCTCAGCACAACTGTTTTGGGACACAACAGATTTACACAGACTCCCGTTCAAAGGTGCTCACGCGGAAACTTATTCTAACGTGTGTCTAGCACAGACAGAGGCAAAATACGGCCCACGGGCCAGATCTGGCCCTCCACATGGTTTAATGTGGCCCGCGGCTCATTTATTGTAAAAGCGTTTTTTTTTTTCCGTTGGATATTTCAGTGGACGGGGTCAGTTAAAATGTTTTTTTTTGCACACATTTTACCACCATAATATGTAGGGTAATTTGCACGCATGCTAAATTTAGGAGGGAATTTTGGGTCTCGAAATATGTGAGCTATGAACTAAATTAAACTGTCCTTATTAGGTAATTAAATGTATACCAGAATTAGTCGCGTTCGACGACAAATATAAATTAGATAACTGACAAATAACTCGATTATTTGTCTTAATGGATTCTCCACAATTGACATCATTATACAACGTCTAGTTGTATCAGCTCACAATTTGTACTGTAAGGAATTCATTTTTAATGAAGGAATTACGATTAATACACTTATTGGAGTAATATTATACTCATGGCTTATTGAGAATAATATCACATGTATTCAGGTACAGCGTTGAAGCAAAATCTTTTAGAAACAGTGACGAGAATATTCATCATAATATACCACAGTCAAATCGTCTTTGAATACAGAGAAACTTTATTGCTATTCTAAACATAAATCGAATCTAACACATTTATACATGAGACAGGTTGGTAAGTAATGACAGAATGTGAAATAAATTATCAATACAGTGAAAAGGAACTTTATGGAGTCTATCGACAATGCCTTAAGAACCAGTTATCCTTATTTGAGTCTACATCGATTTGCTATCGGATTACCCAAAGTATTTAATCAATTCACCAGCACTTTGAGCACAAAATTAGAGATGTTACTTGCGTGTCCTGGCGTTCTTTATGTTGCTCGGTTCTTGGCCAAAGGTTTGTTCCGTCGATGTGTTGGATGAATGATGAGGTTGGCTTTGAAGCGGAATCCGGAGGATCCACGACTCCAGTAACCCCTTTGAAGTATATTCTGCGGTATGGTGTGCGGATGTGTTAGAATCAATATTTTTGTGTGAGGACTCATATTTTTGATACAACAGGTGTATTTCATGTTTTGATCAGTACCGGAAGTATCAATACTTTAGGATCAATCCGCCCTTCCCAATTTGTAACGTATGTAATGAACTTGAGCACGAACAGCAGGTAAACATTTTTAATGCGTACTGTCAATTAATGCAAGTGGGGCTTACTGATCGGAATTAATTTTTTTGAAGCCAGAATTGCAGCCTGCCTTGATGCTTTTGTACACTGAAGTAATGAATATTAGGCTAAGCCTTACCTTTTTTTTTTAATGTCACCAAAAACATTCGGGGCTATTAACAAAAGATCCGCATCTACACATCTGCTATGCACATTCTGGGCATTCTCTAACTTCATGAGCTGCTTCCTAGGAGTTCCTGTGCATGCTGGACACTTGGCTGTTTTTCTCTAAATCATCCATTTAAAATAAATACATTTACCAGTTTATAAACCTATTTTATAGAAATGAATAGCCCCATGGGAAACAGGGGCAATTAAACAATTTTTTATTTATATTAATAAATTTTGAATATATACAGTAGTTATCAGTATTAATATATCATTTCTGTATGTAAGACAAATGGCTTAAACCAGGGGTTTTCATAGTCTTAAAGAGACTTTAAGAGAGTCCCCTTTAAGAGAGCCCCCCTTAAGAGAGTAAGAATGTTGTAAATAGGCCTATACAATAACCAAGTAAATATATAGCAGGGAGATTTCATTGAGCTGTTTATATTTAAGGTTCAGTTTTGTACAAGAACAACAGAAATCTGCTTGTGAGCAGAGAGGTACATGGATGCCCTCTCACATGATATGCATTCGTTTACAACATTCAATAGTATTATAACTAGGGTGGCCAGATATCCCATTTTTCCCGGGACAGTCCCATATTAAAACAGTTTTTCTGGTGTCCTGATTTATTCTGAAAAAATCTTGTTTTGTCCCGTATTTCCCCTCTCCTAAAATGTCTCTATTGCCTATGTGGCTTTCTCAGTCACGTGAGTGTTCTAATCAAAGGTAGCCAAGGATAAGGCTTGAAAAACCAGTAAAATCACAATGTGTTATTTGAAGTACATGACTGGATTAAACTATCCAATCACAATCCCCTATCAATAGACATCCAGTTAGATAACTAATTGAAGAGTCAGTTTGAAAGTTGTTGGGCCTTATGTATTCAGATATGAGACAAAGGCAAGCTTACATACAGTCATAAAGCCTGACTGAGGCCTACATACAGTCATACAGCCTGACTACAAACAACCATGCCATAATCAAACAAAGGGAGTCCATAACAGACTACAAATCCATTGAAGCCTTGCTCACTTTACACCTATGTGTGGAATTCTGAAGGATCAATCTCTCAACTCCTATTGGATGAAGCACAGGACAGAACGCGGCCCTCAACCATGACATCATCGGGAGTAGAAAAACCTTGGAGATCTTTCTGGGCGTTGCTTCCAGCAATAGTATATGCTGTGTCTAGTTGCAGCTCTGCTGTTTCCAGGTGTAGCCTCATTGCAAAAGGATGTAGCGAACATACTGCAAACATTGCCAATGAAATCTCCATCTCGCTGGACGAGTTGAGATTTCTTTGTGTTCCACCAGGCACGCTAACGGATAAAAAAGAGACTGCAGAGCAATCCGCATCTTCACCCATTTGCCTGCAGATGTGAAGAAAGAAGATTTCTCTTCCCTCTTCGACCGAGTCGACTTAGCTGATTTCTCTGCCAACCTACCAAGGATCAGCTGCTGTACCACCCGCTGACAGAGTGAGGAAACTTTCCGTCATCACCCGAGCTTCGATGAACAGAGTCAGATTCAAACGACGGATAAACACACATTCTACCCACGTGCTCACACGTTTCACGTAAGCGGTTTACATCTGGGCAGAGATTGATTAATATAGTGTATTATTCTTGCGTATCAAGGTTATTGCTTGCACAGTTTACGGATGGCAGAATCTGCTCATTGTTGTTAATAATAATCAAGGTATTACACTAACATACTGTTACCACAAATGAGATTTGCTGTATTGTTGTCCAACCACATTGGATTTGTTTGTGTATTTGGGGGAGACCGGAACACTGAGTTTATCCATTAAAGAACCAAAGACCATGGCGGACGGTATACAAGCTGTTCACCGTGTCTCTGAGTGATAAACTCATATGAAAGGACCAATCCCACACCCCACAACTCCTCTGACCTTCACTTCACACAAAAACCAACACCTCCTGCAACCCCCTGCTACTCAACCTGCACTTAAGATCTGTGAAGATGATGTGTGCCATGTTTTTTGGAAACAAAAGACGAGGAAGGCTTCGGGTCCAGATTGCGTCTCACCTGCGTGTCTTCAACCCTGTGCTAACCAACTGGCCCCCATCTTCACTCTGATCTTCAATTAATCACTGGGGCAGTGTGAAGTCCCATGTTACTTTAAACACTCAATCATTATCCCTGTCCCAAAGAAACTAAAAATCACATTACTTAATGACTACAGACTTGTCGCCCTGACATCTGTGGTCATGAAGTAATTTGAGAGACTAGTATTGGCCCACTTGAAGAACATCAGTGGACCCTTTCTAGATCCCCTTCAATTTGCTTATTGAGCAAACAGGTTTGTGGATGATGTAGTCAACATGGGATTGCAACATCTGGACAGACCAGGGATATATGCAAGGATTCTTTTTGTGGACTTCATTTTGGCTTTCAAAACCATCATCCTAGCTATACTCCAGAACAAACTGCACCAATTCTCTGTTCCCATGTCTATCTGTCAGTGGATCACCAGCTTTATGACAGACAGGCAGCAGCTTGTGAGACAAAGGAAATTCACTTCCAGCACCTGTTCAATCAGGACTGGTGCCCCCCAGGGATGTGTGCTCTCCCCACTACTCCCCACCCTCTACACCAATGACTGCATCGCCAAGGACCCCTCTGTCAAGCTCTTGAAGTTTGCAGACGACATCACTGTCATTGGCCTCATCCGGGATGACGATGAGTCTGCATACAGAAGGGAGGCTGAACAGCTGGCTGTCTGGTGAAGTCATAACAACCTTGAGCTGAGCATGAGTCATTCAGGTACTTAGGCACTAGGATCTCACAGGACCTGAATTGGGAGACACATTTTGAATCCATTGTGAAAAAGGCCCAGCAGAGGATGTCCTTCCTTTGCTAGCTGAGGATGTTCAACCTGCCACAGGCACTGCTGATACAGTTCTACTCAGCAATCATAGACTCTGTCCTCTGCACTTCAATAACTGTCTGGTTGGGTTCAGCTACGGAATCAGACATCAGAAGACTACCAAGGACAGTTCAGTCTGCTGTGAGGATTATTGGTTGCCCCTGCCCCCCTTCAAGAACTAAACACTTCCAGAGTGAGGACAAAGGCTGGAAAAATCACTCTGGCTGATGCTTCAGAGGTGTGAGCTCCAGAACTGTCATGCACAGGAACAATTTTTTCCCTCAGGCTATCCATCTCATGAACAGTTAAAATTGCCCCATTGAGAATAATTATGTGCAATACACTGTTTAGTCTTTTTTATATTTATCCAAGACATCTACCTCTTCTCTTCTGACATTTCTGCAATTTCATTCCTCTGAAAAAAATAAATAAATAATTTTGCACTGTACTTAACAAATTTGTATTTTGCACTGTACATAACAGATAACAGAATTATATTAGAATTGCACTACGTATGTGTATGTGTGTATCTATGTATGTGTGTGTCTGTGTGTGTGTATGTACATATGTGTGTAATCATTTTTTGTAATTTTGTTTATTATTATCTATGCCTTGCTGCTGTTTTTGTATTGTTTTTTTTATTGTTGTGCACTGGAAGCTCCTGTCATAATAATAGAATGTTAACTTCAAGGTTCAATAAATCATAATAATTCATAAATCAGCTTTGGGAAATGGACAGACCAGTCGACAATGTGACTCTGAAAAGACACTTCTGATTGGCTCAGGACACCTTTGAGGTGCGGACAATTTCAGTTCAAATCTTTCCTACCCAAGGAAGAACTCACTTCTCTTCTCTTGAGCTTCTCTTCTGCTGAACTTCTGTCTTGCAACGCTCTATTCAGAACCGTCGCTTCCTGATCCTCCATGCCAGGTAGAGTCCAAGGAAAACTCGGGACACCAAAAGTCCCAAGGAAGCCTATCACTCTCTGCTCAACGGTTCACACATCCAACAGGAATTGCGAGTCCTCCTTGCAGAAGGCCTCTCTTCATCCAGACAATAACTATCCAAGATCATTACAGAGTCCAAAACATCAACGGAATTAACTTTCTAAAAATGACAAGGAACCAAACAACACAAAGAATGCAATGCAAGACAACACAACAACACACATCTTCTTTTCTCAAGTGCTGGTGTATTAGTTAAATAATTTGGGAACTCTGATTGCAAATCAATTTAGACTCAAAGAAGGATAAATTGTTCTTATCCCTCTCAGGTCAACGAATGTGCTGGAAACAATATAAAATTCTCCATCATTTTGGGGTATACAGATAAGTTTAAGACATCATTAGAGACTATAAAGGGTCTACTTTTATTTGTGTGAACTAACAATAACAAAAAAACCTTGTTCTTTTGTATAATAAATAAAATAAAAAGGGTGAGCTATAAGCAGTCTCTGGGTTTGCGAGCATATATCTGAAACACGGCACAAAAATTTACTGAAACTCCGTGAATACTTATCACACAAACATGAAACATATGTCTGAAGAAAGCTTAAAATGTCTACTTTTAAATAAAACAATTCAAATTTAAAACAAATATTCTCCTGCAATGTAGTCTGTATGAAACAAAGCAATGTACAGTTTTCCTGGCTCATCTCTAATGTGATCCCACCCACCAGCAGAGCGCACTATTCATACGCTAATGTGCTGAGAACAATCCAATCAAATGTTAAACGCACCCGACTTTGTCTTAAAAACAACAAGTTCGTTCATTTTTCTGCGCATTTGAAAGATAGCACGATACACAAGTGAGTAAACTCCTGGACAGTGACGAAGAGTTACAATTTTCATTTAGTCATTTAGTTTTAATTCGTTGACATGCTATTTTATATAAACATGTACATATTTTAATAGTGGGACTGTTTTCAGGCTTGCCAGCCAGGATTCAGAGTGTTGACATTTGAAATATGTCCTAATAAGCAAGTTTTAGTTACATGTAAATGTTGTTTTAGCTAAAGCAGGTAATAAAATTGTATGCTGTATGATATAAATATGATATGTAATATGATATAAAAAATAACATGAATGTTTAGATTATATTTTATCTAGTGTTTATGCTGCCTCATTATCATCAACAAAGCTTGTGCTTGCAAATATGTGTTCAGGTGTAAATGAGTAAAATGCACTTTAAATATGCCCATATTATACAATCAGCATATAATGATTTCTGAAGGATCATGTGACACTGATATTTTGAACTATTTTTACAATGCAATTTACAATGCAATTTGTGATCAAAGCTGAATTTTCAGCATCATTACTGCAGTCTTCATTGTTTTTACTGTATTTTGGATCAAATAAATGCAGCCTTGGTGAGCAGAAGAGACTTCTTTTAAATAGTAGTGTAGGTCTACAATTAAGTAAAGTCTTTATGTAAAGAATATGTATAGTCAGATTACTTCTTTTAACTTAAAACTTGATTTTGATCATTAAATCTCCTTGCATTCATTCTCTTTCTGTCACATTCCTCATTGATATGCCCAGGGGAGTGGTCTTTTGTCTCCTCAGATGTGAAATACATCCATATTCATGATAGTTCACACCTCCTTGCATACCTTTCTAACACTAAAAGTGTCTTACAAAAGTTAAATTAATATATTGTTTTGTATGAAAGAGTGATCCGGATTGTTTTCACATCATTTTGTAGCAAAAACTCTAGGCTACAAGATCCAGTTCTCAAAAGGCTGGTGGACAAATGTTTAGTATGTGTTATATCGGCCTTATTTCAATGACTTAAAAAAATTAGTTTTTTCAAAAACCATGTATAAATGTTATTTACTCATAAATACAAACATGTACGTTGCTCACATATTATTGTAGCCCAGTTTGTGCTGAATACAGTGTTATCAGACTTAAGCCATTAATGTGTTTTTAAGCAACTGAAAAAAGCACAAATGTCAAGGCATGTCAAAACTTCTGCATGGCCCAAAACACCCTCAGACCCCAGAGGGTTAAGGCATTGTGAACGACTCCATAAAGTTCATTTTCACTGTATAGATCACTTTACTCACCAGCATGTTTCATGTTTTATGAGTTAGATTAGTTTTATGTTTAGAATAGCAATAAAGTTTGTCGGTATTCTAAGATAATTTGACTGTGGTGTATTTTGATAAATAATCTCATCCCTGTTTTTAAAAGTTTATGCTTCAAAGCTGAACCTAACTATGTGTAACATTTTTATTAAGCTGAGAGAATAATATTACTCCAATAAGTGAATTCATCCCCTGCCTTACGCCCAATGTTAGCTGAGATAGGCTCCAGCCTCCCGCGACCCTGTACACAGGATAAGCGGTTGACGATGGATGGATGGATGGATGGAAGTGAATTCATCATAATTCCCTTATTAAAGCTAATTCCTTACAATTGAAAATGTGAGCAGATACAATGCAATACAATACAAAAATACGAGATGTTGTATTACAATTTAAATGGTGGAGAATTTTATTCATTTATTTATTTTTGTCATTTATCTAATTTATAATAGTTGTTGAACATGACTAATTCCATTATAAATTACCTTACATAATAATGTAGAATAAGGACAGTTTAATGTCATTCTTAGTTCACACATTCTGTTCCTACATATAATGGTGGAGAATTGTGGCACTTGAATCCGTACAGTGTACATCTACATTAACCAAATTTCCTACACTGCCCACATTCACGGCCATATTCTCTGGCCGGAAACCATGCGTGACGTACTCTCCACGAGAGCTATGTCTGCCATTTTGTGCACACCACTCCTTACACACACACACACACACACACACACACACACACACACACACACACACACACACACACACACATATACCTTCCATAAACCTCATAGGCTTATTTATTAGTGTTTAGTTTGTAATTGGAAGTTTATTGACTGCATTGTATTTATTACTAATTGATATTACTTCGTCAATAAACTTTGTTATACTTTAAAGGGAAGTGTTTTGGTATTTCTTTGCATACACCTATGTCAAGTGCTGATAGAGGATGTCAGTGCTCGGATTCAAACCTTCATTGTTTTCCTTTTAAATGTCGATGTTCACCAGACGTCGACTTTCCTAAGAGAACAATCCTATAGTGAGACTGCTATACTGTCTGGTTATTAGTCACTGATTCCAGGGTGGTGCCCTAGCGATATTGATCCTTATTAATATTCTATTGCTTTTGATAATTGATCATTATCTTTGATGATTGTTGATTTGAAAGATCAATAAGCTAGTGTTAATTCTAATCAATGTTCTATTGATTTTTTTTTTTTAATTTTTTTTTAACAGTTTGTTTATTGAGATTAAACAAATTATGCCATTGTATTAACACAATACTGTAACTTAAAAGTAGTTAAATCTCTTTTACATATGAATACTACTAAAGGCATAACAACAACTAACATAACACGCTAAGAAGAAAAAAAACAAAAAAAAAAATTGAGAAAGTTGAGAATCAAGCTATTTTATCTCTTTCTACCTCATTAAATCACAGTTTGAGATATAGGACAAAAAGGGCTTCCAAATACTCTCAAAAAAGGAGAGTTTACCTTTCAGAGTATATGTAATCTTTTCCATCGACAAACAAAAGGACATATTGTTGATCCACTGTACGATCGATGGCTTTTCAACTTTCTTCCAGTACATAGATATTAGCCGCTTTGCTTGAAGTATACACGTCAATAAGTTTACGAGTACTACTACCATATAAGATATTTTCAGGAAAAATTCCCAAAATTAAAATTTCTGGTTTCACTGGGATATCAACAGATACCATCTGAAAAATTTGTAAAACTACCTCTTTCCAAAACTCCTGCACCTTTGGACAATTCCAAATGCAATGCAAAAGAGTGCCTTTATCTACCGTACATTTGATGCATGTGTCTGGAGTGTTTTGACAGATTTTATTCAACCTAACTGGAGTAAAATACGTTCTCATAATCCATTGGTACTGTATTAATTTGAGATTACTGTTAATAGTTTGGGATTGAGCTTTCATACATATTTTTTCCCACATATCTAAAGACATGTTCATTTTTACATCTTCACTCCAGGAGATCAATTTGGCTTCTGAAGATTCTTTTGAGTATGATTCTAACATTTTATAAAACCTTGATATTAAACTTTTAGACTGGGGTGATTTCGATAGTAAAATTTCAATAGGAGTCTTAATGGGTTTTATAAGCTTTGCTCCTTGGTAAGAAGAAACATAGCTCCTAAATTGGAGGAATTTAAAGAAATGTTTTTTGGGAATATGGAACTGCGCTACAATCTCTGCAAAGGACATAAGGTAATTTCCTTTATAAAAATCTTCAATTTTTTGCAGCCCTTTATTATACCATAACTCAAATCCCGAGTCTAATCTGGCTGGTTTAAAACTCTCGTTTCCCCATAGTGGGGTATAACATGATAAAGTATATGCCTGATCTAAGTAATTATGCACATCGCACCAGACTTTTATTGTATTAAGGAGAAAAGGGTTGAGAGATACAGTATCTTTGTTTTTCCTGAGAGTTTATCTATCTACCGAATAAGGATAAAGCTTAAGGGGTAATTTAGACTTTATAAAAAAAGATTCAATGTCCAACCAAGGTGGATGGGTTTCAGAAGAGAAATAATACAAAATAGATCGTAATTGTGCTGCCCAATAATACCACTGTAAATTAGGAAATTGAAGACCCCCTCTATTAAATGGCAAGTATAATAAAGACAATCGCACACAAGCTCGCTTATTATTCCAGATGAAATCAGTGAATAGATTCCGAAGTGATGTAAAAAAGGTAGGTGGAGGGCACAGCGGAATATTTTGAAAAAGGTATAGTATTTTAGGTAATACACTCATTTTTATTGCGTTTATACGTCCAATTAGCGATATGGGAAGACTTTGCCATCTGTCAATGAATTTGGAGATGTTATTTAAAAGGGGTAGATAGTTTGCAGAGGATATATCATCTATATTAGCTGTGATTTTAATTCCTAAATAAGTGAAGGATTCAAAGTGAGTAGCAGCTGGTAATTGACTATCATTCTTATTCAATAAAAGAATACATGATTTAGACTGGTTGATTTTATAGCCAGAGAAGATACCAAAAGTTGAAAGAAGTTGTACTAGGGAGGGAATAGAATGTGCCAATCCTGATAAATATAAAATGACATCGTCTGCATATAAAGAAATAATTATGTCTGTAATGTTTAATCTGACGCCTAGTATATTACAATGAGATCTTATTGCTATGGCAAGTGGCTCAGTTGCTAAAACGAAAAGGAGAGGTGAAAGGGGGCATCCTTGGCGAGTACCCCTTTGAATATTAAAAGCCCTAGAGACAATACTATTAGTGAGTACTTCAGCCCTAGGAAGTGTGTAAAGTATCTTAATCCATTTACAAAAATTATTTCCAAACTTAAATCTTTTCAGTACCTCAAATAGATAGGGCCATTCCACTCTGTCAAAGGCCTTTTCAGCATCCAAGGACAAAATGGCCGTATCAGAGGCTCCCTTTTAAGATGTAAAACGTTAAGCAAAGTTCTAACATTATGGAAACCTTGCCTGCCCTTAATAAATCCGTTTTGGTCTCTGTATATTATATCAGGTAGAAATGCTTCTAATCTCCGAGCCAACAATTTACTCAGTATTTTAACATCTGTATTTAGTAATGAAATTGGCCGAAATGATTCGCACTTAGTATTTATTTTATTAGGCTTAGGAAGTAACGTAATAAGAGCATTTCTTAAAGAGTCTGGAAGCACACCATTTTCAAAGGATTCTTTAAACATATCTAAAATTGGTGGGACAAGTTTACTTTTAAATTTCTTGTAAAAATCTACATTAAGACCATCTGTCCCAGGTGTTCGACCCGCTGTTAAGCTCTCAATAATTTCTTCTTCTGTTATATCTATTTCGAGGGACATTTTTGCCTCTTCAGAAAGTGTGGGTATGGGTAGACTGTTCAGAAATGTTGTTTGTGCATCATTGTTTAAATATTCAGAGGTGTATAGAGTCTCAAAAAAGTGTTTAAATGTATCATTTATTTTAACCGGGTCAGTTGTGATATTGCCTATACGATCTTCAATAGAATTAATTATTCTTTCCGATTGATTTTGTTTAATTCTCCAAGCTAACAATTTCCCCGCCTTTTCACCCTGATCATAATAATTTTGCCTTAACATCATGAGACTGGTGGCTGCTTTTTTGGCAGATAACTCATTGTATTTAGTTCTGAGAGTTAACAGTTCTTGATGAATGGCTAGATCCTCTTTATATAATAAGTTTCTCTCAAGAAATTTAATTTTTGTATCAAGTGCATTTATTTCTTTTTTGTAGCCTTTAGATTTGCTGCTTGTGACACTTATAATAACACCTCTTATAAACACTTTAAAAGCTTCCCATCTGATACAAGCGGAAGTTTGTGTTGTATTAATATCAAAATACATTTCTATTTGTTGGGTTATGTATTCACAAAATTCTCCATCTAGGAGCCATTTAGGGTGGAATCTCCATTTTGAAGAATTGCTTAATAATCTAGGATCAGTAAATAATATAGGGGCGTGATCTGAAATTACTATTGTATCATAAAAGCAATCAGTAATATATGACATAAGTGTAGCTGAAATAAGAAAATAATCAATTCTGGAATAAGACTGGTGTGTTCTAGAAAAGCATGAGTATTGAATATCCTTAGGATGTAATTGTCTCCATACTTCTGATAGGTTTAAGTCCTTTATAAAATAATGAAGGGTCTTTCTGGTGTGTTTATGTGACTGATCAAGGCCAGAAGAACGATCTCTAATTGGATTCAATGTACAATTGAAATCCCCACCGATTATATAAAACCCAGAGAATGTGGATAAAGTCAGAAAGAGGTTACTATAGAATTTTGGGATATCCTCATTGGGGCCATAGATATTGACTAGAATCACTGATTTAGACAGTAAAGTCCCAAGAACAATTAAAAATCTACCTGATGGGTCCTGTATTGTCTTAGTTGTTTGAAATGGAATTGATTTATGGATCACTGTAATAACCCCTCTTGCTTGAGAACTAAATGAAGCTGAAAACACTTGACCAGGCCATCTATTACGTATTCTACAGATATCTTTCGACATTAAGTGCATTTCTTGCAAAAAAAACAATTTTAGATTGTAACTGTTTAATCCTGGTCATCACTTGTTTGATTTTAATAAGAGTATGCAACCCCCTACAGTTCCAAGAAGTAAATTTAACCCCAGTAATCTCTGCCATTTCTAATAATACGAGATAATCCAATACTCTCCCTGGTTTCAAAACAGAAAATCACCTGTGCTTTGTCACAATAAAAAATAAATATAAAAAACAAAACAATTAGAAACAAACAATAGAACCTTTTCAACACCAAAACTGTGAATTGCCGATAACCACCAGCAAATCCACACATTACTTTACTTCTAACTTCCCCTGCATCTAAATGGTACGATGAATCGCATCCCCCCTGAATTTACATATTCCCCTTATAAGGAATAATCGTCCGTTATACACATATTACTGAGTGTAAACAAATCGTTGAAACATTTAGCAAATTATATATTAGCCAGAAAATTGTTAACTTCAGATAGAGTTTGAAAAAAGTGAGATTGGCCACTGACATTCACCCGCAGATGCGCTGGAAAGATGAATCCATACAATAGACCCTTAGCCCGCAGCTTCTTCTTGACTTCGTCGAATTGTCTCCGTTTTTTGTTAACTTCAGCAGAAAGGTCTGGGAAAAACATGACTCGATGACTTTGGAACAGCACATCTTTCTTCGCTCTGGCCGCATGCAATACACACTCTTTGTCTCTGTAGTCCAAGAACTTCACAATCATGACTCTCGGAGTTGAATTCGGATCAGAATCAGACCTTCGCATGCTACTAATCCTGTGGGCCCTCTCTATAGCCAGAGGTTTTCGCAGTGGCTCCATGTCCAACGCCTCAGGTAACCAACTTTCTAAGAATGCACATGCGTCACTGCCCTCGGATTTTTCTGGTAAACCTAAGAGTCTCAGGTTGGAACGTCGACTACGATTCTCCAGATCATCTATTTTCCAGGTAAGTGCAGCAACTTTCTTTTCGAGAGCACTGGTTGTTGATTGAAGTGTGATAATCAAATCTTCTGACTGCGAGATGCGTTCCTCCGTTTGCGTCAATCTTCCGAAACACTCTGCTACTTGACTTTTTACTTCTTGTACAGCTGAAAGGACGGTTTCAAATTGAGAAGCCATGTCTACTCTCACTGAATTTATTGCTTGAAGGATGTCACTTGTGTCGGCATGGAAGCCGCTAGCTTGTTCTCCATAACTCGGGGACGAGTTCTGTTCGCCATAATCAACACGCGATGCTTCTTCCAGGCCCTCAGAGTCCGATGCCATATCTGTAACTTTTTTCGGTTTCTGCTTTGCTAATTTAGGCGACATTTCAGACAACATTAACTTAGGAAACAAATTGTAGTCGAAGTTTGAATAAAATGGGGATCAAATTTTAGAAAAAATTTTAACTCTAACAGCGGAGCCAACTCGCGCGTCTCATCGACACCTCGCCATAACCGGAAGTTATGTTCTATTGATTTTAATAATTATCTGATAACATTTAATATTCTATTGAATTTGACAATTGATGGTTATCTTTGATGATTTTGATTTAAAAGATTAAAAAGCTAACATTGATTCTGTCAGTGTTCTAATGATTTTAATAATTAATAATTATCTTTGATAATCATTAATTATTGCTAATAACCAAACCCGCTCCTGAGCACAGCACCCAACAAAGAGCACACAGTTTAAATTGCGGCTGGAAAAATGTCAAGGAAGCACGCATGTACATTTAATGAGGATCTTCAAAAAGAGTTAAAATTTCGATAAAAGTAGTCACAGACAGTGTCTAATAATGTGAGGTGTGAGATTTGTGGAGCTCGCTTTTCCATCGCCCATGGAGGCCTCACCGGCATCAAAAAAGCATGTGGATGCTGATAGAAGTTTGCCACACCAAGTATTATAGATTTTTTGTGAAGCAAAGTTGACAAGGTGCACACAAAGTGAAGGACTTTTTGCTTATCATTCTGTTTTGCACAGCCACATTCATAACCTGAGAAAAGTCTTGCAGGAATCATTCATACCCTCTGACATTAATAAGTAGTTGGATGCCCTGGTTGAAGCTGTTGGCACGCGAGTGGAGCATCAGCATCAGTGGATTACCTCCAAAATTGGAGCCGCTCATTGGAGAACATCGAAAAACTTGAGTGGGCCCCATTGAGAGGCATCCCAGAGTGGAACGACATTCAGAGTAGTCTTGGAACACTCCTACTCCAGAATCCGTGCTCTCAGTTTGATTGACGAAACCGTGCTCTTTGATCAGTAGGCTTGCGTAAAAAACATTGTCACTCGTCGCATCACTGAGTGGAACGTGAACAAGACGGCCATCTCTGAGAGATGGACAGATGTTTTTCATGAGCTGAAGAGCAAGAACACCAACTTCGGAGTCTTAGCCAAGGTCGTGGAGTTTGCTTTATGCCTGCCTGGAACATCTGCATCTGTGGAGCATGTGTTCTCATTAATGAATGCAGAATGTACACCGGATAAATCTATACTGTAACAGTCATAAAGACGATGCTTTTCGGATGTCTTAATTTTGGACTGGACTGCACTGCATTTTATGATAAACGATTGAAAGAAAACCACACTTACAAAAGAGACAACAGTTACAGATGCGGATGCACCCTCTACTTCACATTGATCTGTGCCTAGAAAAGGATATGTCAATTCAATTTTTGCTAGGAGGGGGCTGTCCTGTTTTCCACAAGCAGGAATCTGGTCACCCTAATTATAACACCATTAAGCTACTGTCTATTAAGCTGTACTATGGTCCATTAAGCAACAAGACTTTAATTATAACTTAACATCAACTGAACTGGAACATAATAACAAACGTCGATGACACATATACACTGCAGACTGCAGCGAGCTACCCCATCTCCTGGCAGAGGTCAGCAGCTGAACCACTTCCCGGCAGACGGCGGCAAGCACCCCCACCCCCTGGTGGACGGTAGCGGCTCCTCCGCTCTCTAGCAACTGGCAGCGGCTTCTCTACTTCCTGGCAGATAGCAGCGAGCTCCCTGCCCCCTGGTGGACAACAGTGGCTCCTTCATCTCCTGGTGGACGGCAGCAGGCTCCTCCGCACTTGGGCGAACCGCTCCAGCACCACCGCATCACACCTCTGTGGCATTGCGATCCTCCGTCAGCAGCGAGGGCTCTCTAATGGTGCGTCCTCTTCCAGTCCTGGGTTTAATTTTAATTAATGTGTAATTTTTTGAGAGATTATTGAATGGGACATTTATGACAGCGGAAGTTCACACAGCTGTGTGTGCTGTCACAGACTGTCACTCAATCCGAGTCCACTGCTGCAGCATCATGCTCTTCTAACTAAGTGAAACACTTTCTTCACTCTGCACAGTGAAAAAAGAATAGTTTCATCATGCAACACCATTTTAAACCAAGACGTAGATATTTCAAGATTAAAATTGCAGCTCCAACTTAAGGCAGCACGCTGAGGTAAGTTGTGGCTTTAATGATAACGCTGGCTTTTTTGTGACATGGTAATTGTCATTTTCAGGGTGATTCTGTAAATATGCACTCTTGAGGCATCAGTTTTTAAGTGTACATTTTTAAATCAGTGCAGCAATATATCAGTGCACTTTGTCTCACGTCATGCATGTCATGAGCAGTATTTACACATTTACCCCACACCCTTGCGGGGTTACTGGCAACTATTGCAGCTATTTCAGGTGGATTATCTGTAAAAAAAATCCATGTAAATATACAAGTTAAGTCTAAATAAATGCCTTTTGCCCTGACGTTCACGTGACTGACAACTGGGGTGTGAACAGGCATTAGTTATGTGCGTGCAGGTGCGGGCACGAGGCGATCGTATGGCAAAGAGAGTGTCTGTGTCTGAAATCATTCATTATTTCCTATATGGTAAATGGCACTATATCTCAGCAGTGAGTGAACGAAATGAGTGAGTGAATTTGGACGATGACGTATACATGGAATGTCTGAGCTCAGGGGTTGTTGCAGAAATAACGTCACATATGAACTTTTAAAATACTTCGGCTTTACTTGTTATTCTTATTAAATAATATATTAGGGTGATTCTTCAACTATGGTACTCTTTGAGCTAGACAGTTTCAGAAAATAAAAACATTTCTACAAACAGTTTTTTAGTATCAGTTGGTTTCTCAATCTGTCTAGAAACCTTCCCTTAAGTTGACTGTGATGATTTGTATTGAATAATATATATATTTTGCCATTTTTATCTGACAGTCCAAGAAAACGGTCATTTCCATCACATAGCAAAACATGTGTTTTGAAGAGAAAATAATTAAAAATCTTCTGTTATAAATATATTTGATTAAACAGCACACACATCTCTGATCAAATTTGTAATTTATTTATTTTTCAGAAATGTAACTGTAAAGATTTTCCAACGTTTACACTAAAAAACACCTAAAACTAGATCACTGGAACATTTCATTTACTTATCATAGCTCAAAATCATGTATTTCTCAAAGTGTATACACATGCCTTACCCCTAACTGCACAATTATCAACACCACTGAATATAGTTGGTTTGATTGTATGTTTTTATATGTTTTACTTTAAAATATGTGTTGTGGTGGAAATGACATGGCGTGGCGGAAGAGACCGAGTGTGGCGGAAATGACAAAGATAGTCAACTTCCAATTAAAAACTATTTTTCTACTGCTCTATGTGGTGAACCAGAGCAAATCAATAAGCAACAGCATTAGTGAACAAAAACATATCAATATTTTTAAATGAAAAACAATGAAAAAACATGAATATGTGTTAAAAATCAGCAAATAATTTCTTCACTGTTTTCTACATGCTGAACTAGGACAAACTAGTACAAACTAGAGCAAACCCTTTATGTCATCATTACCTTAATGTAACCTTAATATAACCAGTTGAATAACAGATAAAATAGGCAATATTTTGAAATCCAAAACTTAGCATGCTTATATGCTATATGTCTATATGCTGAACCAGAGTAAACACTCTGTACTTAAACGTTACTGACATGTGTGTTATGTCGTAAATCCATGTACTGTCAAACGTAATCATGTGGAATAACAACTTGAATCTGACTAAATAGACATTGTATTTGCTAAATACTGTATTTGTTAAACTTGCATGGCGAGAGGTTCAGTTATGTTTCATGGTCAAGAACAGAGCGTATTTCCTTCCAAACTGTTGGCTCCACCATCACATGCCTCTTTGTTACTGGTGGAGGCTCTAGGACCAGCCTGATCACATCTTCTGGCCGGTACCAAATTGCATCGTCTCTCATAGGCCAGAAGAACTTGTTTATGCCAATATGACTCATGGTTCTCACCAGAGCACAACCCTCAGGGTCCAGATCCTGTATAATGCCAGAGTAAGGATCCCCATCATACCGTACCACACACCAACTTCCAATCAGTCCCTCATGCAGGTCTATGATGGGTTGAGAGGTGCTGGTAAGTGTGCTTGAACTTGGTGATCCCAGTGCAGTCTCCATGTTCTGTGCTCCCAGTATGTCGACATTTTTGAGACCAAAACACTGGCAAGGATGGGGATCTGCACAAAAGCAGTGATTTAACAACACCTTGTTGCTTTTTCTTCAGGTATCTTTCTCGGTTCTTCTTGAGGGACTCTGCATATTTAAGTGGATCTGATTTTATTCTTTCTCTATATGATCTTGACATCTGTGCTGTGGTATTGCTTGCCATCTTAAAGAAAGAGCCAAGACAGCATGTCAAACTTACTTATCTATTGTTCTCTTATTTACAACAATATTGTAACAATAATAAATAATAAAATATAATTAATTAAGTTAAGGTAGTAAGGAAATATGTATTTTTTTACATTAAAGTTTTAGTATTATAGCCCAAAAAAGTAGCTGTTTAGCATGAACAATGTCATTTCCACCACAACCTGTCTTTACCACCACATTGAACACCGTGGTGGAAATGACTGTGGTGGAAATGACATTTCCCCCCTTTCCCTCTAAAATATCATGCTATGTTAGCCTGCTAATATTAGTTTAAGAGTTAGCATTAAATATACACAAATTACACATAATTAAATTAAATTTATCCAGTTATTTTTACGTCCATGTGAAATATGAGCAGTTTGGAAATGACGACCAATAAACATACTCTCAGTTTTAGTCATATTTACCTTGATTTTTCTTCTTTTCATTACTCCCTGAAGAGGTCACCCTTTCACCCAGCCATGTGTTCCACTGCGGAGTTTCTGTTGCTATGGTTACTAAGTATACAAACCTAAAGCAATGATCCCAGGATTCTATTTTGTACAGTGTGGTGGAAATGACAGTGAACCCAAGGGACAAGGGTTCTACTTATGAAAAATATAGGAAAATGTGAATAAATATTGCAATATATAATATGTATAATTGAAATAGACATTATTTTATCATTTGTACTTGAAATCTACATTATTTAAATATTTAATTTAGAATTAAGCAAGGTTGAGGGTACAAAGTCTGGCTTAGGGACAGAGGGAAAACAGTAAAAACCATGCATAAAAGGCCTCATATTATATAATAAAAAGAATGATTGACCCATGATACATTTTTTATAAGTTCCCCTTAGGGTGAAGTAAATGTGACAAAAACAAAAAAGAAGAAATGTTTTTTAGATTTTATTATTTCATCCAGGGACAAGAAAAGTACCATAGTTAAATAATCACCCATTAATACAATAAATATTCATTCTGTTTGTAATTTTGTATGTGTTAATATAAAGAATAAACACATTTTATCACATGTACATTATTGTATTTATTTGTTATACTTAAGTGTCTTTAAACTCCAATACAAGCTGGGAAGTGTTTCTGGGTGCATCGTGCCCTCATCTGATCACAAACTACATGTTATAACCGAATATTTAAATCATCCACAGAACTATCATTTCCACTTTGTGTAGTCCCATGAGTTAAAATAATATCACCTAAATTATTTAGCAAATAAAGAATTATTCAGCTTAAAAGGATAAATCCTGTAAAAATATAAATAAAGAGTACATTTTTAAATTTATCTGTATGCTTTGCCTCTTTGTATGTTATTATGTTATTTTAATCAAGTAATGATTTG
Source organism: Xyrauchen texanus (assembly GCF_025860055.1). Lineage (NCBI taxonomy): Eukaryota > Metazoa > Chordata > Actinopteri > Cypriniformes > Catostomidae > Xyrauchen > Xyrauchen texanus. Next base: position 8,574,069 of record NC_068278.1, on the reverse strand, counting down.
TCAAAAAGTAGTTTACTATATTCAGCATGAAATAAAACATTACAGGAGTGAAGGAAGCAGTAAACTGGTGTTTCTCTCTTGCCCACTCATGCTAACATTTTCACTGTAATAATTACTAGAAACTTTTCCAAACCTCTCTTCTTATTGTCAAATTCATCCAGATCTGACAAGAACCCTTAAAGGGATAGGTCACCAAAAAAATTTAATTCTCTCATCATTTACTCACCCTCATAACATCACAGATGTATATGACTATCTTTCATATGCTGAATACAAATGAAGATTTTTAGAAGAATTTCTCAGCTCTTTTGGTCCATACAAAATGGGTGAATGGGTGCCAACATTTTAAATCTAAAAACTACATAAATCAGCATAAAAGTAATCCAAATCAATATCTTCAGAAGCAATGTGATTGGTGTGGGTGAGAAAAAGATCACTTTCATATTCTTCTTCTTGTATTTTTGGTTATTCTCTGCATATCACCCCCCGATGGGCTGGGAGAAGAATGTCTAGCAAAAAATGACAAATAGTGATCTGTTTCTCAACCGCACCTATCATATCACTTCTGAAGATATGGATTTAAATACTGGAGTCATATGGATTACTTTTGTGATTACTTTATTTGCTTTTTGGAGCATCAAAAATGTACACCCATTCACTTGCATTGTACTGACCTACAGATGTGTAATATACTTCTAAAAATCATAATTTGTGTTCTGAAGAAGACAGGAAGTCATACATATCTGGGATGGTATGAGGGTGAGTAACCGATGAGAAAATGTAAATTTTTGGGTGGACTATCCTTTTAAAGCAATTGGTCAGCCATAATTTAATATTCCATCATACATTTCCTACCATCATGTTGGTCCAAACACGTCTGACCTTCTGTAATCTGTGGAACAAAAAAAAAAGATGCTAGACAGAATGTTAGAGACTGACAGCCTCAGTCATCTTTCACTTTCAAAATACTGAGAAAAAAAAAAAAACATTCAATAAAAGTACAGGGTGACTGTCTAATATCTACTTATTGTGTTGCAAGAAAGTCATATGGGTTTAGAACAACATGATGGTGAATGACAACATAATTTCCATTACTAATGATAATAATAAAAATACTTCTATAATACATGTTAAATGTGTATTATGTAATGGATTATAGGGCAGTTAACGTCCATTATGTCATTTCTGAAAGTAACGAGTTACTCACTAGTTGAGTATTCTTTTAATTGTATACTTTCTTACTCTTACACAAGTAATTATTTATGTTAGTACTTTTACTTCTACTTGAGTAATTATTTTTTCAAAGTAATTGTACTTTTACTTGAGCACACCTCTTATTTTATGAATTGTGAAATGTGTCTGGCCGCAATTCATAACACAACTCAAGTAAGCATTGCATTCTTAGCATTGGGGCAAGAGGTGCTAAAGAGTCCGTAATGTAAACCTCAAGTACTAATACCCCAGGGGATCTTTACTATGCCTAAAGAGACAGAACGTTATTGGGGCTGTCAAGAGGTTAAAATAATGAATCACAACAATCAAAAGAATAAACCAATTATTATTATTATTATTATTATTATTATTATTTGGGACCAAGCACTGAAGCTGCTGTGGCACCTATTGTTTTCGTTACTATTATTATTATTATTAGAGGCCAAGCACCGAAGGTGCTATAGCCCCTATTGTATCCGTTAGTATTATAATTATTATTCAGCTGCTTCTTCTAGTCTACGGCAACCCATAGAACTGAATGTAGGAAAATGATGAATTTGATGAATCAAAATTTGTAGTTCTGTTGTTTTTTGTAACGCGCTTACTGAATAGTTGCTGAGCTTTCCCACAATCAAATTCTGAATTTGAAAGTTACATAAATACAAAGTTGATCATGGTTACTTTTGTGCTTCGCTGTTAAAAAAAAAAAACATTCTTAACATAGTGGAGCAGTGATTAGAGCCATGAAATGTCAACTGGAAGTTTACCAGTTTGATACAAACCTCAGCAAGTCATGCATTTTAACATTTGTGTAGTTTTGGAGATTTTAGTATTGTGCTTACTGCATGGAGTCTGGGCTTTTCCCAATCAAATGTTGATTTGCATCTTTGTTGAAAAGTTGCATGAATATAAAGTTGATCATGATAAAAGCTGTGCTCAGCTGTGATTCTTCTAAGCTTGGTATATCTCTTTGTTGACTGGCAATGTCGTGGCTGTATGGTGTAGTGGATAGCACACTGAACTGTGGAACAGAAAGTTGTGGGGTCAAATTCATCTGAGGGTAAACTTATCAATGCTTGCTCTGAGATCTTTGGGTTGTGCAGTGGTTGTGATGTTGGTGCTTGGACCTGTAATTGCTGCTTGCAGCTATATTTA